>NC_092100.1:2297828-2465236 GCF_045679555.1 Salvelinus alpinus | reverse complement strand
GCTAGTTGTGTTTGGTGTAGAGATTGAGACAGGGTTAGTTGTGTCTGGTGTAGAGATTGAGACAGGGCTAGTTGTGTCTGGTGTAGAGATTGAGACAGGGTTAGGTGTGTTTGGTGTAGAGATTGAGACAGGGCTAGTTGTGTTTGATGTAGAGATTGAGACAGGGTTAGGTGTGTTTGGTGTAGAGATTGAGACAGGGCTAGTTGTGTCTGGTGTAGAGATTGAGACAGGGTTAGGTGTGTTTGGTGTAGAGATTGAGACAGGGCTAGTTGTGTTTGATGTAGAGATTGAGACAGGGTTAGGTGTGTTTGGTGTAGAGATTGAGACAGGGCTAGTTGTGTTTGGTGTAGAGATTGAGACAGGGCTAGTTGTGTTTGGTGTAGAGATTGAGACAGGGCTAGTTGTGTTTGGTGTAGAGATTGAGACAGGGTTAGGTGTGTTTGGTGTAGAGATTGAGACAGGGCTAGTTGTGTTTGGTGTAGAGATTGAGACAGGGTTAGGTGTGTTTGGTGTAGAGATTGAGACAGGGCTAGTTGTGTTTGGTGTAGAGATTGAGACAGGGTTAGGTGTGTTTGGTGTAGAGATTGAGACAGGGCTAGGTGTGTTTGGTGTAGAGATTGAGACAGGGCTAGTTGTGTTTGATGTAGAGATTGAGACAGGGTTAGGTGTGTTTGGTGTAGAGATTGAGACAGGGTTAGTTGTGTTTGGTGTAGAGATTGAGACAGGGCTAGTTGTGTTTGGTGTAGAGATTGAGACAGGGCTAGGTGTGTTTGGTGTAGAGATTGAGACAGGGCTAGGTGTGTTTGGTGTAGAGATTGAGACAGGGCTAGTTGTGTTTGGTGTAGAGATTGAGACAGGGTTAGTTGTGTTTGGTGTAGAGATTGAGACAGGGTTAGTTGTGTTTGGTGTAGAGATTGAGACAGGGCTAGGTGTGTTTGGTGTAGAGATTGAGACAGGGCTAGTTGTGTTTGATGTAGAGATTGAGACAGGGTTAGGTGTGTTTGGTGTAGAGATTGAGACAGGGCTAGGTGTGTTTGGTGTAGAGATTGAGACAGGGCTAGTTGTGTTTGGTGTAGAGATTGAGACAGGGCTAGGTGTGTTGCTAGGTACTGGTCCACTCACCTCACTGTTACTGTAGCGAGCCAGCTCAGAGATGAACCTCATGTGGTCTTCCCTGATCTGAACCATCTGCTCACAGATATTATACTGAGGACTGCTGCCTGTTGAGGTACATGACCATCTGGGAACCGGAAGGAGACAGAGATGAGAGGAGGTGGATGGAGAAGAGAGAGAAGAGAGAAGAGAGAGAAGAGAGATGAGAAGAGAGATGAGAAGAGAGATGAGAAGAGAGATGAGAAGAGAGATGAGAAGAGAGATGAGAAGAGAGATGAGAAGAGAGATGAGGAGAGAGAAGAGAAGAGAGAAGAGAAGAGAAGAGAGAAGAGAGAAGAGGAGAGAGAAGAGGAGAGAGAAGAGGAGAGAGAAGAGAAGAGAGATGAGAAGAGAAGAGAGATGAGAAGAGAGAGGAGATAGATGAGAAGAGAGGAGAGATGAGAAGAGAGAGGAGAAGAGAGAGGAGAGAGAGGAGAGAGAGAGAAGATAGATGAGAGATGAGAAGAGAGATGAGAAGAGAGAGGAGAGGAGAGAGAAATGAGAAGAGAAGAGAGATGAGAAGAGAAGAGAGATGAGAAGAGAGAGGAGATAGATGAGAGATGAGAAGAGAGATGAGAAGAGAGATGAGAAGAGAAGAAGATAGATGAGGAGGAGAGAGAAGAGAAGACAGATGAGAAGAGAAGAGAGATGAGAAGAGAAGAGAGATGCGAAGAGAAGAGAGATGAGAAGAGAGAGGAGATAGATGAGAAGAGAAATGAGAAGAGAGAGGAGAGAGAGAGAGAGAGAGGAGATAGATGAGAAGAGAGAGAAGAGAGAGGAGAGAGAGATGAGAAGAGAGATGAGAAGAGAGAGGAGAGGAGAGAGAGAGGAGATGAAGAGAGAGGAGAGAGAGAGAGGAGAAGAGAAGAGAGATGAGAAGAGAGAGGAGATAGATGAGAAGAGAGGAGAGATGAGAAGAGAGGAGAAGAGAGAGGAGAGAGAGGAGAGAGAGAGAAGATAGATGAGAGGAGAGATGAGAAGAGAGAGGAGAGGAGAGAGAGATGAGAAGAGAAGAGAGATGAGAAGAGAGAGGAGATAGATGAGAGATGAGAAAGAGAGAGAGGAGATAGATGAGAAGAGAGAAGAGAAGAGAGAGAGATGAGAAGAGAGAGGAGAGGAGAGAGAGGAGATGAAGAGAAGAGAGAGGAGAGAGAGAGAGGAGAAGAGAGAGATGAGAGAAGAGAAGAGAGATGAGAAGAGAGAGGAGAGAGAGGAGAGAGAGAGAAGATAGATGAGAGATGAGAAGAGAGATGAGAAGAGAAGAGAGAGAGGAGAGAGAAATGAGAAGAGAAGAGAGATGAGAAGAGAAGAGAGATGAGAAGAGAGAGGAGATAGAAGAGAGATGAGAAGAGAGAGGAGAGGAGAGAGAGAAATGAGAAGAGAAGAGAGATGAGAAGAGAGAGGAGAGGAGAGAGAGAAATGAGAAGAGAAGAGAGATGAGAAGAGAGAGGAGATAGATGAGAAGAGAGAGGAGATAGATGAGAAGAGAGATGAGAAGAGAGATGAGAAGAGAGAGGAGAGAAAGAGGAGAAAGAGAGAGAGAGAGAAGAAGAGGGATAAGGCCTCACCGGTTCTTGTTCTCTTCAAAGTGTGCGCTGGTCTTGATGTACCTGGACAGCTCAATCTGCATGTCACCAAACAGAGGAACCACCTGCAGCTGCTGTTGAGGACCGATACATGAAGACCAGTCAGTTAGTCAGAGACATGAAGACCAGTCAGAGCCATGAAGACCAGTCAGATATATGAAGACCAGTCAGATACATGAAGACCAGTCAGATACATGAAGACCAGTCAGAGACATGAAGACCAGTCAGAGACATGAAGACCACTCAGAGACATGAAGACCAGTCAGAGACATGAAGACCAGTCAGATACATGAAGACCAGTCAGAGACATGAAGACCAGTCAGAGACATGAAGACCAGTCAGAGACATGAAGACCAGTCAGATACATGAAGACCAGTCAGAGACATGAAGACCAGTCAGATACATGAAGACCAGTCAGAGACATGAAGACCAGTCAGAGACATGAAGACCAGTCAGATACATGAAGACCAGTCAGTTAGTCAGAGACATGAAGACCAGTCAGATACATGAAGACCAGTCAGTTAGTCAGAGACATGAAGACCAGTCAGAGACATGAAGACCAGTCAGATACATGAAGACCAGTCAGTTAGTCAGAGACATGAAGACCAGTCAGAGACATGAAGACCAGTCAGTTAGTCAGAGACATGAAGACCAGTCAGATAGTCAGAGACATGAAGACCAGTCAGAGACATGAAGACTAGTCAGAGACATGAAGACCAGTCAGATACATGAAGACCAGTCAGATACATGAAGACCAGTCAGATAGTCAGAGACATTTCAGATACATGAAGACCAGTCAGATACATGAAGACCAGTCAGATACATGAAGACCAGTCAGATACATGAAGACCAGTCAGATAGTCAGAGACATTTCAGAGCCATGAAGACCAGTCAGATACATGAAGACCAGTCAGATACATGAAGACCAGTCAGATACATGAAGACCAGTCAGATAGTCAGAGACATTTCAGAGCCATGAAGACCAGTCAGAGCCATGAAGACCAGTCAGAGACATGAAGACCAGTCAGAGCCATGAAGACCAGTCAGAGACATGAAGACCAGTCAGAGACATGAAGACCAGTCAGATACATGAAGACCAGTCAGATAGTCAGAGACATGAAGATTAATGTGTCTCAAACTCTCACCTTGAAGAACTTGTCAATCTTGGTCAGGTTGACCCTCTTCTTGGCGTCCATTTTGTAGATGTTGCTGTTACTGCCATCCATCAGGTACAGACCAAACCCCATCACCTAGAGGTAACAGACCAAACCCCATCACCTCGAGGTAACAGACAGGTACAGACCAAACCACATCACCTAGAGGTAACAGACAGGTACAGACCTAACCCCATCACCTAGAGGTAACAGACAGGTACAGACCAAACCCCATCACCTAGAGGTAACAGACAGGTAACAGACCAAACCCCATCACCTCGAGGTAACAGACAGGTACAGACCAAACCCCATCACCTAGAGGTAACAGACAGGTACAGACCTAACCCCATCACCTAGAGGTAACAGACAGGTACAGACCTAACCCCATCACCTCGAGGTAACAGACAGGTACAGACCAAACCCCATCACCTAGAGGTAACAGACAGGTACAGACCAAACCCCATCACCTAGAGGCAACAGACAGGTACAGACCAAACCCCATCACCTAGAGGTAACAGACAGGTACAGACCTAACCCCATCACCTAGAGGTAACAGACCAAACCCCATCACCTAGAGGTAACAGACAGGTACAGACCAAACCCCATCACCTAGAGGTAACAGACAGGTACAGACCAAACCCCATCACCTAGAGGCAACAGACAGGTACAGACCAAACCCCATCACCTAGAGGTAACAGACAGGTACAGACCTAACCCCATCACCTAGAGGTAACAGACCAAACCCCATCACCTAGAGGTAACAGACAGGTACAGACCAAACCCCATCACCTAGAGGTAACATACAGGTACAGACCAAACCCCATCACCTAGAGGTAACAGACAGGTACAGACCAAACCCCATCACCTAGTGGTAACAGACTAAACCCCATCACCTAGAGGTAACAGACAGGTACAGACCAAACCCCATCACCTAGAGGTAACAGACAGGCACAGACCAAACCCCATCACCTAGAGGTAACAGACTAAACCCCATCACCTAGAGGTAACAGACAGGTACATACCAAACCCCATCACCTAGAAGTAACAGACAGGTACAGACCAAACCCCATCACCTAGAGGTAACAGACAGGTACAGACCAAACCCCATCACCTAGAGGCAGCAGACAGGTACAGACCAAACCCCATCACCTAGAGGTAACATACAGGTACAGACCAAACCCCATCACCTAGAGGTAACATACAGGTACAGACCAAACCCCATCACCTAGAGGTAACAGACAGGTACAGACCAAACCCCATCACCTAGAGGCAACAGACAGGTACAGACCAAACCCCATCACCTAGAGGTAACATACAGGTACAGACCTAACCCCATCACCTAGAGGTAATAGACCAAACCCCATCACCTAGAGGTAACAGACAGGTACAGACCAAACCCCATCACCTAGAGGCAACAGACAGGTACAGACCAAACCCCATCACCTAGAGGTAACATACAGGTACAGACCAAACCCCATCACCTAGAGGCAACAGACAGGTACAGACCAAACCCCATCACCTAGAGGTAACAGACAGGTACAGACCTAACCCCATCACCTAGAGGTAACAGACCAAACCCCATCACTTAGAGGTAACAGACAGGTACAGACCAAACCCCATCACCTAGAGGTAACATACAGGTACAGACCAAACCCCATCACCTAGAGGTAACAGACAGGCACAGACCAAACCCCATCACCTAGAGGTAACAGACTAAACCCCATCACCTAGAGGTAACAGACAAGTACATACCAAACCCCATCACCTAGAAGTAACAGACAGGTACAGACCAAACCCCATCACCTAGAGGTAACAGACAGGTACAGACCAAACCCCATCACCTAGAGGCAGCAGACAGGTACAGACCAAACCCCATCACCTAGAGGTAACATACAGGTACAGACCAAACCCCATCACCTAGAGGTAACATACAGGTACAGACCTAACCCCATCACCTAGAGGTAACAGACAGGTACAGACCAAACCCCATCACCTAGAGGTAACATACAGGTACAGACCAAACCCCATCACCTAGAGGTAACAGACAGGTACAGACCAAACCCCATCACCTAGAGGTAACAGACAGGTACAGACCAAACCCCATCACCTAGAGGCAACAGACAGGTACAGACCAAACCCCATCACCTAGAGGTAACATACAGGTACAGACCTAACCCCATCACCTAGAGGTAATAGACCAAACCCCATCACCTAGAGGTAACAGACAGGTACAGACCAAACCCCATCACCTAGAGGCAACAGACAGGTACAGACCAAACCCCATCACCTAGAGGTAACATACAGGTACAGACCAAACCCCATCACCTAGCGGCAACAGACAGGTACAGACCAAACCCCATCACCTAGAGGTAACAGACAGGTACAGACCTAACCCCATCACCTAGAGGTAACAGACTAAACCCCATCACCTAGAGGTAAGAGACAGGTACAGACCAAACCCCATCACCTAGAGGTAACAGACAGGTACATACCAAACCCCATCACCTAGAAGTAACAGACAGGTACAGACCAAACCCCATCACCTAGGAGGTAACAGACAGGTACAGACCAAACCCCATCACCTAGAGGTAACAGACAGGTACAGACCAAACCCCATCACCTAGAGGTAACATACAGGTACAGACCAAACCCCATCACCTAGAGGTAACATACAGGTACAGACCAAACCCCATCACCTAGAGGTAACAGACAGGTACAGACCTAACCCCATCACCTAGAGGTAACAGACAGGTACAGACCAAACACCACCACCTAGAGGTAACAGACTAAACCCCATCACCTAGAGGCAACAGACAGGTACAGACCAAACCCCATCACCTAGAGGTAACAGACAGGTACAGACCAAACCCCATCACCTAGAGGTAACATACAGGTACAGACCAAACCCCATCACCTAGAGGTAACAGACAGGTACAGACCTAACCCCATCACCTAGAGGTAACATACAGGTACAGACCAAACCCCATCACCTAGAGGTAACAGACAGGTACAGACCTAACCCCATCACCTAGAGGTAACAGACAGGTACAGACCAAACCCCATCACCTAGAGGTAACAGACAGGTACAGACCAAACCCCATCACCTAGAGGTAACAGACCAAACCCCATCACCTAGAGGTAACAGACAGGTACAGACCAAACCCCATCACCTAGAGGTAACAGACAGGTACAGACCAAACCCCATCACCTAGAGGTAACAGACAGGTACAGACCTAACCCCATCACCTAGAGGTAACATACAGGTACAGACCAAACCCCATCACCTAGAGGTAACAGACAGGTACAGACCTAACCCCATCACCTAGAGGTAACATACAGGTACAGACCAAACCCCATCACCTAGAGGTAACAGACAGGTACAGACCTAACCCCATCACCTAGAGGTAACAGACAGGTACAGACCAAACCCCATCACCTAGAGGTAACAGACAGGTACAGACCAAACCCCATCACCTAGAGGTAACAGACAGGTACAGGACTAACCCCATCACCTAGAGGTAACAGACAGGTACAGACCAAACCCCATCACCTAGAGGTAACAGACAGGTACAGACCAAACCCCATCACCTAGAGGTAACAGACAGGTACAGACCTAACCCCATCACCTAGAGGTAACAGACAGGTACAGACCTAACCCCATCACCTAGAGGTAGCAGACAGGTACAGACCTAACCCCATCACCTAGGAGGTAACAGACAGGTACAGACCTAACCCCATCACCTAGAGGTAACAGACAGGTACAGACAGGTACAGACCAAACCCCATCACCTGGAGGTAACAGACAGGTACAGACCTAACCCCATCACCTAGAGGTAACAGACAGGTACAGACCAAACCCCATCACCTAGAGGTAACAGACAGGTACAGACCTAACCCCATCACCTAGAGGTAACAGACAGGTACAGACCTAACCCCATCACCTAGAGGTAGCAGACAGGTACAGACCTAACCCCATCACCTAGGAGGTAACAGACAGGTACAGACCTAACCCCATCACCTAGAGGTAACAGACAGGTACAGACCTAACCCCATCACCTAGAGGTAACAGACAGGTACAGACCTAACCCCATCACCTAGAGGTAACAGACAGGTATAGACCAAACCCCATCACCTAGAGGTAACAGACCAAACCCCATCACCTAGAGGTAACAGACAGGTACAGACCTAACCCCATCACCTAGAGGTAACAGACAGGTACAGACCAAACCCCATCACCTAGAGGTATCAGACAGGTATAGACCAAACCCCATCACCTGGAGGTAACAGACCAAACCCCATCACCTAGAGGTAACAGACAGGTACAGACCTAACCCCATCACCTAGAGGTAACAGACAGGTACAGACCAAACCCCATCACCTAGAGGTAGCAGACAGGTACAGACCAAACCCCATCACCTAGAGGTAACAGACAGGTATAGACCAAACCCCATCACCTAGAGGTAACAGAACAAACCCCATCACCTAGAGGTAACAGACAGGTACAGACCAAACCCCATCACCTAGAGGTAATATACAGGTACAGACCAAACCCCATCACCTAGAGGTAACAGACAGGTATAGACCAAACCCCATCACCTAGAGGTAACAGACCAAACCCCATCACCTAGAGGTAACAGACAGGTACAGACCAAACCCCATCACCTAGAGGTAACAGACCAAACCCCATCACCTAGAGGTAACAGACAGGTACAGACCAAACCCCATCACCTAGAGGTAACAGACAGGTACAGACCAAACCCCATCACCTAGAGGTAACAGACAGGTACAGACCAAACCCCATCACCTAGAGGTAACAGACAGGTACAGACCAAACCCCATCACCTAGAGGTAACAGACAGGTACAGACCAAACCCCACCACCTAGAGGTAACAGACAGGTACAGACCTAACCCCATCACCTAGAGGTAACAGACAGGTACAGACCAAACCCCATCACCTAGAGGTAACAGACAGGTACAGACCAAACCCCATCACCTAGAGGTAACAGACAGGTACAGACCAAACCCCATCACCTAGAGGTAACAGACAGGTACAGACTAAACCCAATCACCTAGAGGTAACAGACAGGTACAGACCAAACCCCATCACCTAGAAGTAACAGACAGGTACAGACCAAACCCCATCACCTAGAGGTAACAGACAGGTACAGACCAAACCCCATCACCTAGAGGTAACAGACAGGTACAGACCAAACCCCACCACCTAGAGGTAACAGACAGGTACAGACCTAACCCCATCACCTAGAGGTAACATACAGGTACAGATCAAACCCCATCACCTAGAGGTAACAGACAGGTACAGACCTAACCCCATCACCTAGAGGTAACAGACCAAACCCCACCACCTAGAGGTAACAGACAGGTACAGACCTAACCCCATCACCTAGAGGTAACATACAGGTACAGATCAAACCCCATCACCTAGAGGTAACAGACAGGTACAGACCTAACCCCATCACCTAGAGGTAACAGACCAAACCCCATCACCTAGAGGTAACAGACAGGTACAGACCAAACCCCATCACCTAGAGGTAACAGACAGGTACAGACCAAACCCCATCACCTAGAGGTAACATACAGGTACAGACCAAACCCCATCACCTAGAGGTAACAGACAGGTACAGACCAAACCCCATCACCTAGAGGTAACAGACAGGTACAGACCTAACCCCATCACCTAGAGGTAACAGACAGGTACAGACCAAACCCCATCACCTAGAGGTAACAGACAGGTACAGACTAAACCCCATCACCTAGAGGTAACAGACAGGTACAGACCTAACCCCATCACCTAGAGGTAACAGACAGGTACAGACCAAACCCCATCACCTAGAGGTAACAGACAGGTACAGACCTAACCCCATCACCTAGAGGTAACAGACAGGTACAGACCAAACCCCATCACCTAGAGGTAACAGACAGGTACAGACCTAACCCCATCACCTAGAGGTAACAGACAGGTACAGACCAAACCCCATCACCTAGAGGTAACAGACAGGTACAGACCAAACCCCATCACCTAGAGGTAACAGACAGGTACAGACCAAACCCCATCACCTAGAGGTAACAGACAGGTACAGACCTAACCCCATCACCTAGAGGTAACAGACAGGTACAGACCTAACCCCATCACCTAGAGGTAACAGACAGGTACAGACCTAACCCCATCACCTAGAGGCAACAGACAGGTACAGACCAAACCCCATCACCTAGAGGTAACAGACAGGTACAGACCTAACCCCATCACCTAGAGGTAACAGACAGGTACAGACCTAACCCCATCACCTAGAGGCAACAGACAGGTACAGACCAAACCCCATCACCTAGAGGTAACAGACAGGTACAGACCAAACCCCATCACCTAGAGGTAACAGACAGGTACAGACCAAACCCCATCACCTAGAGGTAACAGACAGGTACAGACCAAACCCCATCACCTAGAGGTAACAGACAGGTATAGACCTAACCCCATCACCTAGAGGTAACAGACAGGTACAGACCAAACCCCATCACCTAGAGGTAACAGACCAAACCCCATCACCTAGAGGTAACAGACAGGTACAGACCAAACCCCATCACCTAGAGGTAACAGACAGGTACAGACCAAACCCCATCACCTAGAGGTAGCAGACAGGTACAGACCAAACCCCATGGTCATTAGTAGTGCACTATATAGGGAATAGGGAGCCATTTGGCAGCCTGCCAGCCAGAAGCTCACCTTGAGCAGCATGTGTTTCTCGTTGGGGGTCAGGTACATCCTGTTCTCATAGTAATCAACACACAGGTTGACTATGTCAGCCAGTAGCTCATCATGGCCGTTAATCACCTCCAACTGTTGCTGCAGAGACTGGAGACATAGAGAGACATAGAGAGAGAGAGCGAGAGAGAGAGAGCGCGAGACATAGAGAGAGAGAGACAGAGAGAGAGAGAGACAGAGACAGAGAGAGAGAGCGAGACAGAGAGAGAGAGACAGAGAGAGAGACATAGAGAGAGAGAGACAGAGACAGAGAGACAGAGACAGAGAGAGAGAGAGAGAGAGAGCGAGACAGAGCGAGAGACAGAGAGAGAGAGACATAGAGAGAGAGAGAGACAGAGAGAGAGAG
Source organism: Salvelinus alpinus (assembly GCF_045679555.1). Lineage (NCBI taxonomy): Eukaryota > Metazoa > Chordata > Actinopteri > Salmoniformes > Salmonidae > Salvelinus > Salvelinus alpinus. The sequence goes on along the minus strand of NC_092100.1, from coordinate 2,454,222 downwards.
ACAGCGAGACAGAGCGAGAGAGAGAGCGAGACAGAGAGAAAGACAGAGAGAGAGAGAGAGACAGCGAGACAGAGAGAGAGAGACAGAGAGAGAGACAGAGCAAGACAGAGCAAGACAGAGCGAGACAGAGACAGAGCAAGAGAGAGAGCGAGAGAGAGAGAAAGACAGAGAGAGAGAGAGAGAGAGAGACAGAGAGAGAGAGAGAGACACAGAGAGAGAGACAGAGCGAGAGCGAGACAGAGAGAGAGAGACAGAGCGAGAGACAGAGCGAGACAGAGAGAGAGCGAGACAGAGCGAGAGAGACAGAGAGACAGAGAGACAGAGAGAGAGAGACATAGAGAGAGAGACATAGAGAGAGAGAGACAGAGAGAGAGAAGAGAGCGAGACAGAGCGAGAGAGAGAGCGAGAGAGAGAGAGAGAGAGACAGAGAGAGAGACAGAGACAGAGCGAGAGAGAGAGAGAGAGAGACAGAGACAGAGCGAGAGAGAGACACAGAGAGAGAGAGACAGAGACAGAGAGAGAGAAAGAGAGAGAGAGAGAGACACAGAGAGAGAGAGACATAGAGAGAGAGAGAGACAGAGAGACAGAGAGAGAGAGACATAGAGAGAGAGACATAGAGAGACAGAGACAGAGAGAGAGAAGAGAGCGAGACAGAGCGAGAGAGAGAGACAGAGAGAGCGAGACAGAGAGAAAGACAGAGAGAGAGAGAGAGACAGCGAGAGAGAGACACAGAGAGAGAGAGACAGAGAGAGAGACAGAGACAGAGCGAGAGAGAGACACAGAGAGAGAGAGACAGAGACAGAGAGAGAGAAAGAGAGAGAGACACAGAGAGAGAGAGACATAGAGAGAGAGAGAGACAGAGAGACAGAGCGAGTTTAGATTACTTCAGAAATGTTTAGATTACTTCAGTATTTGTATTTATTATGGATCCCCATTAGTTCCTGCCAAGGCAGCAGCTACTCTTCCTGGGGTTTATTATGGATCCCCATTAGTTCCTGCCAAGGCAGCAGCTACTCTTCCTGGGGTTTATTATGGATCCCCATTAGTTCCTGCCAAGGCAGCAGCTACTCTTCCTGGGGTTTATTATGGATCCCCATTAGTTCCTGCCAAGGCAGCAGCTACTCTTCCTGGGGTTTATTATGGATCCCCATTAGTTCCTGCCAAGGCAGCAGCTACTCTTCCTGGGGTTTATTATAGATCCCCATTAGTTCCTGCCAAGGCAGCAGCTACTCTTCCTGGGGTTTATTATGGATCCCCATTAGTTCCTGCCAAGGCAGCAGCTACTCTTCCTGGGGTTTATTATGGATCCCCATTAGTTCCTGCCAAGGCAGCAGCTACTCTTCCTGGGGTTTATTATGGATCCCCATTAGTTCCTGCCAAGGCAGCAGCTACTCTTCCTGGGGTTTATTATGGATCCCCATTAGTTCCTGCCAAAGCAGCGGCTCCTCTTCCTGGGGTTTATTATGGATCCCCATTAGTTCCTGCCAAGGCAGGAAGGCAGGTGTGTGTGTTACCTGAGTGATCTTGTTGTGGTTGGCCAGGTGTGTGTGTGATCTTGTTGTGGTTGGCCAGGTGTGTGTGTTACCTGAGTGATCTTGTTGTGGTTGGCCAGGTGTGTGTGTGATCTTGTTGTGGTTGGCCAGGTGTGTGTTACCTGAGTGATCTTGTTGTGGTTGGCCAGGTGTATTTTACCTGAGTGATCTTGTTGTGGTTGGCCAGGTGTGTGTTACCTGAGTGATCTTGTTGTGGTTGGCCAGGTGTGTGTTACCTGAGTGATCTTGTTGTGGTTGGCCAGGTGTGTGTTACCCGAGTGATCTTGTTGTGGTTGGCCAGGTGTGTGTTACCTGAGTGATCTTGTTGTGGTTGGCCAGGTGTGTGTGTTACCTGAGTGATCTTGTTGTGGTTGGCCAGGTGTGTGTGTTACCTGAGTGATCTTGTTGTGGTTGGCCAGGTGTGTGTGTTACCTGAGTGATCTTGTTGTGGTTGGCCAGGTGTGTGTGTTACCTGAGTGATCTTGTTGTGGTTGGCCAGGTGTGTGTGTTATCTGAGTGATCTTGTTGTGGTTGGCCAGGTGTGTGTTACCTGAGTGATCTTGTTGTGGTTGGCCAGGTGTGTGTTACCCGAGTGATCTTGTTGTGGTTGGCCAGGTGTGTGTGTTACCTGAGTGATCTTGTTGTGGTTGGCCAGGTGTGTGTGTTACCTGAGTGATCTTGTTGTGGTTGGCCAGGTGTGTGTGTTACCTGAGTGATCTTGTTGTGGTTGGCCAGGTGTGTGTTACCTGAGTGATCTTGTTGTGGTTGGCCAGGTGTGTGTTACCTGAGTGATCTTGTTGTGGTTGGCCAGGTGTGTGTGTTACCTGAGTGATCTTGTTGTGGTTGGCCAGGTGTGTGTGTTACCTGAGTGATCTTGTTGTGGTTGGCCAGGTGTGTGTGTTACCTGAGTGATCTTGTTGTGGTTGGCCAGGTGTGTGTGTTACCTGAGTGATCTTGTTGTGGTTGGCCAGGTGTGTGTTACCTGAGTGATCTTGTTGTGGTTGGCCAGGTGTGTGTTACCTGAGTGATCTTGTTGTGGTTGGCCAGGTGTGTGTTACCTGAGTGATCTTGTTGTGGTTGGCCAGGTGTGTGTGTTACCTGAGTGATCTTGTTGTGGTTGGCCAGGTGTGTGTGTTACCTGAGTGATCTTGTTGTGGTTGGCCAGGTGTGTGTGTTACCTGAGTGATCTTGTTGTGGTTGGCCAGGTGTGTGTTACCTGAGTGATCTTGTTGTGGTTGGCCAGGTGTGTGTTACCTGAGTGATCTTGTTGTGGTTGGCCAGGTGTGTGTTACCTGAGTGATCTTGTTGTGGTTGGCCAGGTGTGTGTGTTACCTGAGTGATCTTGTTGTGGTTGGCCAGGTGTGTGTTACCTGAGTGATCTTGTTGTGGTTGGCCAGGTGTGTGTGTTACCTGAGTGATCTTGTTGTGGTTGGCCAGGTGTGTGTGTTACCTGAGTGATCTTGTTGTGGTTGGCCAGGTGTGTGTGTTACCTGAGTGATCTTGTTGTGGTTGGCCAGGTGTGTGTGTTACCTGAGTGATCTTGTTGTGGTTGGCCAGGTGTGTTTTACCTGAGTGATCTTGTTGTGGTTGGCCAGGTGTGTGTTACCTGAGTGATCTTGTTGTGGTTGGCCAGGTGTGTGTGTTACCTGAGTGATCTTGTTGTGGTTGGCCAGGTGTGTGTGTTACCTGAGTGATCTTGTTGTGGTTGGCCAGGTGTGTTTTACCTGAGTGATCTTGTTGTGGTTGGCCAGGTGTGTGTTACCTGAGTGATCTTGTTGTGGTTGGCCAGGTGTGTGTTTACCTGAGTGATCTTGTTGTGGTTGGCCAGGTGTGTGTTACCTGAGTGATCTTGTTGTGGTTGGCCAGGTGTGTGTTACCTGCGTGATCTTGTTGTGGTTGGCCAGGTGTGTGTTACCTGAGTGATCTTGTTGTGGTTGGCCAGGTGTGTGTGTTACCTGAGTGATCTTGTTGTGGTTGGCCAGGTGTGTGTGTTACCTGAGTGATCTTGTTGTGGTTGGCCAGGTGTGTGTGTTACCTGAGTGATCTTGTTGTGGTTGGCCAGGTGTGTGTGTTACCTGAGTGATCTTGTTGTGGTTGGCCAGGTGTGTGTTACCTGAGTGATCTTGTTGTGGTTGGCCAGGTGTGTGTGTTACCTGAGTGATCTTGTTGTGGTTGGCCAGAAACATGGAGAGGTTCTGAGACTCCTGGATGGACGAGGGTTCTGACATCTTCCTGAGGAACTGGGCAGCTCTACAGGGGGAGAGGAGAGGGAGGAGGAGAGGAGAGGGAGGGGGAGAAGGAGGGGGAGAGGAGAGGGAGAGGGAGGGGGAGAAGGACGGGGAGAGGAGAGGGAGGGGGAGAGGGAGAGGAGAGGGAGGGGGAGAAGGAGGGGGAGAGGAGAGGGAGAGGGAGGGGGAGAAGGACGGGGAGAGGAGAGGGAGGGGGAGAGGGAGAGGAGAGGGAGGGGGAGAGGGAGAGGGAGGGGGAGAGGGAGAAGGAGGGGGGGAGAGGAGAGGGAGGGGGAGGGAGAGGAGGGGAGGGGGAGAGAAGGAGAGGGAGAGGAGAGGGAGAGGGGAGGGAGAGGGGGAGAAGGAGGGGAGGGGGAGAAGGAGATTATTCACCCAACATCAACACAGACACAGCCACAGCCACACACAGACAGACACAGGCACAGACATCAACACAGACACATACATCAACACAGACACATAGACACAGACATACAGACACCGGCATCAACACAGACACACAGACATGTCATTGAAATCACCACAGGAAGAGACAAAAACCAAGAAATACATGCAACACTGAGGCTCGAATACACAATCTAAATGTTTATTAAAAAATGACCTCCTCCTTTAATAAAACTGCTTTAAACTAGAGTGGCATCACCACTGCTACACCTCTAGGGGGCATGAGAGGGAGGGAGAAAACTCCCTGGCCATACACAAAACAGAGCAGAACAGAAGAGTTTCAAGTCCCTTGGTGTCCACATCACCAACGAACTATCATGGTCCAAACATACCAAGACAGTCGTGAAGAGGGCACGACAACACCTATTCCCCCTCAGGCGACTGAAAAGATTTGGCATGGATCTTTAGATCCAGGTCTCTCTGGATAAGAGAGTCTGCTAAATGACTCACTACTGTAAGTCTCTCTGGATAAGAGAGTCTGTTAAATGACTCACTACTGTAGTCTCTCTGGATAAGAGAGTCTGCTAAATGACTCACTACTGTAAGTCTCTCTGGATAAGAGAGTCTGCTAAATGACTCACTACTGTAGTCTCTCTGGATAAGAGAGTCTGCTAAATGACTCACTACTGTAAGTCTCTCTGGATAAGAGAGTCTGCTAAATGACGCACTACTGTAAGTCTCTCTGGATAAGAGAGTCTGCTAAATGACTCCCTACTGTAGTGTCTCTGGATAAGAGAGTCTGGTAAATGACTCACTACTGTAGTCTCTCTGGATAAGAGTCTGCTAAATGACTCACTACTGTGTGTGTGTGTGTGTGTGTGTAGTACCGTTTGTAGGCAGAGTGGTCGTTCTTGACGCTACACTTCATGTTCTTGAGTTCGTCCAGCACAGCAAACATGTTGATGAACTTCCCCAAGGTCAGCAGGTAGGCCTCGGAGACAAAGTCCTTCCTCCTCTCAGCGTGGCAGAGACGACGCACCTCCCCACAGAACCGGTCTATAGCCAATCGCTGACGAGGACAAATGAAGGGTCGATATCAATGGTAAAAGAGAGCAGATGAAATATGCATTGCTTTAATAGGCCACTGAGCAAAATAGAACTGGCATGACTGCAACATGGAAAACCTGTATTAATGTCTATACAATGTTACACAGTGACCAGTGTTCTCCACTTTATGAATTAACTAGGCTTCTTTTCATTTAAAACGTTCAATTCGCCAGTCACCGAACAGGTCGCCCAGCCCAACAAACAGGTGGCCCAGCCCACACCACAGAACAGGTGGCCCAGCCCACACCACACCACCGAACAGGTGGCCCAGCCCACACCACACCACCGACCAGGTGGCCCAGCCCACACCACCGAACAGGTGGCCCAGCCCACACCACCGAACAGGTGGCCCACACCACACCACCGAACAGGTGGCCCAGCCCACACCACAGAACAGGTGGCCCAGCCCACACCACCGAACAGGTGGCCCAGCTCACACCACACCAACGAACAGGTGGCCCAGCCCACACCACAGACCAGGTGGCCCAGCCCACACCACCGAACAGGTGGCCCAGCCCACACCACCGAACAGGTGGCCCAGCTCACACCACACCACCGAACAGGTGGCCCAGCCCACACCACACCACCGAACAGGTGGCCCAGCCCACACCACCGACCAGGTGGCCCAGCCCACACCACCGACCAGGTGGCCCAGCCCACACCACCGAACAGGTGGCCCAGCCCACACCACCGAACAGGTGGCCCAGCCCACACCACCGAACAGGTGGCCCAGCCCACACCACTACCCTCTCGGCCAAGGCAATTCTACACACATGAATACACGCAGAACAGGTAGCCTACATTCAATATAAGTCTTCACAGATCGTGTGACATTAAACACTAGCCTTCTTTCCTTACACGAATGACATTAATGACAGTGTTACCTGTCAATAAGCATTTAACAACTGATTTAAAACATTGAACTTAAACCCTGTTCGCATCCTGTATCATGGAGAACTCCAGGAAAACTAATAAAGTCCGGTGATGTCTTAATCCGGCCCTGCATTTGGCTCCTAAATACTGGTAGGATACTCCTGCTTTTTGCCGATTCTCCGCACATAAATTCAAAAACATTCTGATGAATATGTTGAATCCTCACTGCAGGACAATAGGTAGTGGAGACGAGAGCCTCATTCTGATGAATATGTTGAATCCTCACTGCAGGACAATAGGGTAGTGAAGACGAGAGCCTCATTCTGATGAAGATGTTGAATCCTCACTGCAGGAACAATAGGTAGTGGAGACGAGAGCCTCATTCTGATGAATATGTTGAATCCTCACTGCAGGAACAATAGGTAGTGGAGACGAGAGCCTCATTCTGATGAAGATGTTGAATCCTCACTGCAGGAACAATAGGTAGTGAAGACGAGAGCCTCATTCTGATGAAGATGTTGAATCCTCACTGCAGGAACAATAGGGTAGTGGAGACGAGAGCCTCATTCTGATGAATATGTTGAATCCTCACTGCAGGAACAATAGGTAGTGAAGACGAGAGAGCCTCATTCTGATGAAGATGTTGAATCCTCACTGCAGGACCAATAGGGTAGTGGAGACGAGAGCCTCATTCTGATGAATATGTTGAATCCTCACTGCAGGAACAATAGGTAGTGAAGACGAGAGAGCCTCATTCTGATGAAGATGTTGAATCCTCACTGCAGGACCAATAGGGTAGTGGAGACGAGAGCCTCATTCTGATGAATATGTTGAATCCTCACTGCAGGAACAATAGGTAGTGGAGACGAGAGCCTCATTCTGATGAATATGTTGAATCCTCACTGCAGGACAATAGGGTAGTGAAGACGAGAGCCTCATTCTGATGAATATGTTGAATCCTCACTGCAGGACCAATAGGGTAGTGGAGACGAGAGCCTCATTCTGATGAATATGTTGAATCCTCACTGCAGGAACAATAGGTAGTGGAGACGAGAGCCTCATTCTGATGAATATGTTGAATCCTCACTGCAGGAACAATAGGTAGTGGAGACGAGAGCCTCATTCTGATGAATATGTTGAATCCTCACTGCAGGAACAATAGGTAGTGGAGACGAGAGCCTCATTCTGATGAATATGTTGAATCCTCACTGCAGGAACAATAGGTAGTGGAGACGAGAGCCTCATTCTGATGAAGATGTTGAATCCTCACTGCAGGAACAATAGGGTAGTGGAGACGAGAGCCTCATTCTGATGAAGATGTTGAATCCTCACTGCAGGAACAATAGGTAGTGAAGACGAGAGCCTCATTCTGATGAATATGTTGAATCCTCACTGCAGGAACAATAGGGTAGTGGAGACGAGAGCCTCATTCTGATGAATATGTTGAATCCTCACTGCAGGAACAATAGGTAGTGGAGACGAGAGCCTCATTCTGATGAATATGTTGAATCCTCACTGCAGGACAATAGGGTAGTGGAGACGAGAGCCTCATTCTGATGAATATGTTGAATCCTCACTGCAGGAACAATAGGGTAGTGGAGACGAGAGCCTCATTCTGATGAATATGTTGAATCCTCACTGCAGGAACAATAGGTAGTGGAGACGAGAGCCTCATTCTGATGAATATGTTGAATCCTCACTGCAGGAACAATAGGTAGTGGAGACGAGAGCCTCATTCTGATGAAGATGTTGAATCCTCACTGCAGGACAATAGGGTAGTGGAGACGAGAGCCTCATTCTGATGAAGATGTTGAATCCTCACTGCAGGAACAATAGGTAGTGGAGACGAGAGCCTCATTCTGATGAATATGTTGAATCCTCACTGCAGGACAATAGGGTAGTGGAGACGAGAGCCTCATTCTGATGAAGATGTTGAATCCTCACTGCAGGAACAATAGGGTAGTGGAGACGAGAGCCTCATTCTGATGAATATGTTGAATCCTCACTGCAGGAACAATAGGTAGTGAAGACGAGAGCCTCATTCTGATGAAGATGTTGAATCCTCACTGCAGGAACAATAGGTAGTGGAGACGAGAGCCTCATTCTGATGAATATGTTGAATCCTCACTGCAGGAACAATAGGGTAGTGAAGACGAGAGCCTCATTCTGATGAAGATGTTGAATCCTCACTGCAGGAACAATAGGTAGTGGAGACGAGAGCCTCATTCTGATGAATATGTTGAATCCTCACTGCAGGACAATAGGTAGTGAAGACGAGAGCCTCATTCTGATGAATATGTTGAATCCTCACTGCAGGACAATAGGTAGTGAAGACGAGAGCCTCATTCTGCAGTCCCAATAACAGATTTATTTTGCAAAATCAACAATTGCCCGCATATTATGCGAGGGCTTGCATATTTGACCCGGGGATGTGTGTGCTTTGGGGGACCTTTAACAGAATGTGACTGGCAGAACGTGTGTTATATGTGGAGGATGAGGGCTACAGTAGATATCTCAGATAGGGGGGGGTGAGGCCTAAGAGGGTTTTATCTGGAAGGTCTGGGGGTCTGAAAATGTTAGAATTTTCTAAAACAATTTTCCTGTAATTCTATATTGCTTCTCAACAGGGAATCCATGTTGACCAGACAGAACAACCGTTCTCTTAGTTTTTTTTGCCACAAACTAAATTGAAAGAGTTTTTCTGACTAGATTACAAACCGACCTCCTTCCCTCAAAGTCCCACCCACAGTGATTGATTGACAGCTCTGAAACCCTACCAACTCTGTCTCAACAAACATCCTGCCCCTCCCCTGACAATCCCATCCCCAGTGACTGGTTATCAGGCCAAACCATTAAAACTTGTCACGCCCTGACCTTAGAGATCCTTTTTGTGTCTCTATTTTGGTTTGGTCGGGGCGTGAGTTGGGGTGGGTATTCTATGTTCTATGTTTTCTATTTCTATGTGTTTGGCCGGGTGTGGTTCTCAATCAGAGGCAGCTGTCTATCGTTGTCTCTGATTGAGAACCATACTTAGGTAGCCTTTTCCCACCTGTGTTTGTGGGTAGTTGTTTTCTGTTTTGAGTCTGCACCAGATAGAACTGTTTCGCTTTCGTTCTCCTGTTTGTTGTTTTTGTTCAATTAGTTTTTTTGGATTAAATCATGAACACTTTAAATGCTGCACCTTGGTCCACTCTTCCTTCAGCCCACGATAATCGTTACAAAACTATAATTCCCCCAATACAAAATGCCACCCTGGTTTCCTTACCCTAAGTGTCGACAGCAGCAGAGCCAATCAAATACATCATTTGAAGAACAGACATCATTGGGGCAATTCATAGGGCAAATAGGACTTATAAATCTCAAGAGAAGACCGGCTAAAAGGCGATCTTAGAGAATAACCCTGATCATATCTAGGCCTAGTTGATGTCCAAAACTACTAACAAACTGAAAACAGAAATGTTCAGTCATTTTAACTGTAAAGTCATGTCTTTCTACTCAATAGCACAACAAATGTAACGTCGGTAGGCAGGTAAAGTCGGTAAATCATTCAATCATTTAGCTGTGTATTTCAGATGGAATCGAGCCATTAGAAAGTACCAGAAGCCACCAGAATAGAGCTTGTTAGGCAACAACAACAAACTCCCTAGCGGCCTAGGGATCCTACCTTATCAACGTGCTGGCTACTCTCTGTCTACTGTATCAACGTGCTGCTACTCCCTGTCTACTGTATCAACGTGCTGTACTCCCTGTCTACTGTATCAACGTGCTGGCTACTCCCTGTCTACTGTATCAACGTGCTGGCTACTCTCTGTCTACTGTATCAACGTGCTGCTACTCCCTGTCTACTGTATCAACGTGCTGGCTACTCTCTGTCTACTGTATCAACGTGCTGCTACTCTCTGTCTACTGTATCAACGTGCTGGCTACTCCCTGTCTACTGTATCAACGTGCTGGCTACTCCCTGTCTACTGTATCAACGTGCTGCTACTCCCTGTCTACTGTATCAACGTGCTGCTACTCCCTGTCTACTGTATCAACGTGCTGGCTACTCCCTGTCTACTGTATCAACGTGCTGGCTACTCCCTGTCTACTGTATCAACGTGCTGGCTACTCCCTGTCTACTGTATCAACGTGCTGCTACTCCCTGTCTACTGTATCAACGTGCTGCTACTCCCTGTCTACTGTATCAACGTGCTGCTACTCCCTGTCTACTGTATCAACGTGCTGGCTACTCTCTGCCTACTGTATCAACGTGCTGCTACTCTCTGTCTACTGTATCAACGTGCTGCTACTCCCTGTCTACTGTATCAACGTGCTGGCTACTCTCTGTCTACTGTATCAACGTGCTGGCTACTCTCTGCCTACTGTATCAACGTGCTGGCTACTCCCTGTCTACTGTATCAACGTGTTGCCTACTCCCTGTCTACTGTATCAACGTGCTGCTACTCTCTGTCTACTGTATCAACGTGCTGGCTACTCCCTGTCTACTGTATCAACGTGCTGCTACTCTCTGTCTACTGTATCAACGTGCTGCTACTCCCTGTCTACTGTATCAACGTGCTGGCTACTCTCTGTCTACTGTATCAACGTGCTGCTACTCTCTGTCTACTGTATCAACGTGCTGCTACTCCCTGTCTACTGTATCAACGTGCTGCTACTCCCTGTCTACTGTATCAACGTGCTGCTACTCCCTGTCTACTGTATCAACGTGCTGGCTACTCCCTGTCTACTGTATCAACGTGCTGCTACTCCCTGTCTACTGTATCAACGTGCTGCTACTCCCTGTCTACTGTATCAACGTGCTGCTACTCTCTGTCTACTGTATCAATGTGCTGCTACTCCCTGTCTACTGTATCAACGTGCTGCTACTCCCTGTCTACTGTATCAATGTGCTGCTACTCCCTGTCTACTGTATCAACGTGCTGCCTACTCCCTGTCTACTGTATCAACGTGCTGCTACTCCCTGTCTACTGTATCAACGTGCTGCTACTCTCTGTCTACTGTATCAACGTGCTGCTACTCCCTGTCTACTGTATCAACGTGCTGGCTACTCCCTGTCTACTGTATCAACGTGCTGCTACTCTCTGCCTACTGTATCAACGTGCTGCTACTCCCTGTCTACTGTATCAACGTGCTGCTACTCCCTGTCTACTGTATCAACGTGCTGCTACTCCCTGTCTACTGTATCAACGTGCTGCTACTCCCTGTCTACTGTATCAACGTGCTGCTACTCTCTGTCTACTGTATCAACGTGCTGCTACTCCCTGTCTACTGTATCAACGTGCTGGCTACTCTCTGCCTACTGTATCAACGTGCTGCTACTCCCTGTCTACTGTATCAACGTGCTGCTACTCCCTGTCTACTGTATCAACGTGCTGCCTACTCTCTGTCTACTGTATCAACGTGCTGCTACTCTCTGTCTACTGTATCAACGTGCTGCTACTCCCTGTCTACTGTATCAACGTGCTGGCTACTCTCTGTCTACTGTATCAACGTGCTGCTACTCCCTGTCTACTGTATCAACGTGCTGCCTACTCTCTGTCTACTGTATCAACGTGCTGGCTACTCTCTGTCTACTGTATCAACGTGCTGGCTACTCCCTGTCTACTGTATCAACGTGCTGCCTACTCTCTGTCTACTGTATCAACGTGCTGCTACTCCCTGTCTACTGTATCAACGTGCTGCCTACTCTCTGTCTACTGTATCAACGTGCTGCTACTCTCTGTCTACTGTATCAACGTGCTGGCTACTCCCTGTCTACTGTATCAACGTGCTGCTACTCTCTGTCTACTGTATCAACGTGCTGCTACTCTCTGTCTACTGTATCAACGTGCTGGCTACTCCCTGTCTACTGTATCAACGTGCTGGCTACTCTCTGCCTACTGTATCAACGTGCTGGCTACTCCCTGTCTACTGTATCAACGTGCTGGCTACTCTCTGTCTACTGTATCAACGTGCTGGCTACTCTCTGCCTACTGTATCAACGTGCTGGCTACTCCCTGTCTACTGTATCAACGTGCTGGCTACTCCCTGTCTACTGTATCAACGTGCTGGCTACTCCCTGTCTACTGTATCAACGTGCTGGCTACTTCCTGTCTACTGTATCAACGTGCTGGCTACTCCCTGCCTACTGTATCAACGTGCTGCTACTCCCTGTCTACTGTATCAACGTGCTGCTACTCTCTGTCTACTGTATCAACGTGCTGGCTACTCCCTGTCTACTGTATCAACGTGCTGGCTACTCCCTGTCTACTGTATCAACGTGCTGCTACTCTCTGTCTACTGTATCAACGTGCTGCTACTCCCTGTCTACTGTATCAACGTGCTGCTACTCTCTGTCTACTGTATCAACGTGCTGCTACTCTCTGTCTACTGTATCAACGTGCTGCTACTCTCTGTCTACTGTATCAACGTGCTGGCTACTCCCTGTCTACTGTATCAACGTGCTGGCTACTCTCTGTCTACTGTATCAACGTGCTGGCTACTCCCTGTCTACTGTATCAACGTGCTGCTACTCCCTGTCTACTGTATCAACGTGCTGGCTACTCCCTGTCTACTGTATCAACGTGCTGCTACTCTCTGTCTACTGTATCAACGTGCTGCTACTCCCTGTCTACTGTATCAACGTGCTGCTACTCCCTGTCTACTGTATCAACGTGCTGCTACTCCCTGTCTACTGTATCAACGTGCTGCTACTCCCTGTCTACTGTATCAACGTGCTGCTACTCTCTGTCTACTGTATCAACGTGCTGGCTACTCCCTGTCTACTGTATCAACGTGCTGCTACTCTCTGTCTACTGTATCAACGTGCTGCTACTCCCTGTCTACTGTATCAACGTGCTGCTACTCTCTGCCTACTGTATCAACGTGCTGGCTACTCCCTGTCTACTGTATCAACGTGCTGGCTACTCCCTGTCTACTGTATCAACGTGCTGCTACTCTCTGTCTACTGTATCAACGTGCTGCTACTCTCTGTCTACTGTATCAACGTGCTGCTACTCTCTGTCTACTGTATCAACGTGCTGCTACTCCCTGTCTACTGTATCAACGTGCTGCCTACTCTCTGTCTACTGTATCAACGTGCTGCTACTCTCTGTCTACTGTATCAACGTGCTGCTACTCCCTGTCTACTGTATCAACGTGCTGGCTACTCTCTGTCTACTGTATCAACGTGCTGCTACTCCCTGTCTACTGTATCAACGTGCTGCCTACTCTCTGTCTACTGTATCAACGTGCTGCTACTCTCTGTCTACTGTATCAACGTGCTGGCTACTCCCTGTCTACTGTATCAACGTGCTGCCTACTCTCTGTCTACTGTATCAACGTGCTGCTACTCCCTGTCTACTGTATCAACGTGCTGCCTACTCTCTGTCTACTGTATCAACGTGCTGCTACTCTCTGTCTACTGTATCAACGTGCTGGCTACTCCCTGTCTACTGTATCAACGTGCTGGCTACTCCCTGTCTACTGTATCAACGTGCTGCTACTCTCTGTCTACTGTATCAACGTGCTGGCTACTCCCTGTCTACTGTATCAACGTGCTGGCTACTCTCTGCCTACTGTATCAACGTGCTGGCTACTCCCTGTCTACTGTATCAACGTGCTGCTACTCCCTGTCTACTGTATCAACGTGCTGCTACTCTCTGTCTACTGTATCAACGTGCTGGCTACTTCCTGTCTACTGTATCAACGTGCTGCTACTCTCTGTCTACTGTATCAACGTGCTGGCTACTCCCTGTCTACTGTATCAACGTGCTGGCTACTCCCTGTCTACTGTATCAACGTGCTGGCTACTCCCTGTCTACTGTATCAACGTGCTGGCTACTTCCTGTCTACTGTATCAACGTGCTGGCTACTCCCTGCCTACTGTATCAACGTGCTGCTACTCCCTGTCTACTGTATCAACGTGCTGCTACTCTCTGTCTACTGTATCAACGTGCTGGCTACTCCCTGTCTACTGTATCAACGTGCTGGCTACTCCCTGTCTACTGTATCAACGTGCTGCTACTCTCTGTCTACTGTATCAACGTGCTGCTACTCCCTGTCTACTGTATCAACGTGCTGCTACTCTCTGTCTACTGTATCAACGTGCTGCTACTCTCTGTCTACTGTATCAACGTGCTGCTACTCTCTGTCTACTGTATCAACGTGCTGGCTACTCCCTGTCTACTGTATCAACGTGCTGGCTACTCTCTGTCTACTGTATCAACGTGCTGGCTACTCCCTGTCTACTGTATCAACGTGCTGCTACTCCCTGTCTACTGTATCAACGTGCTGGCTACTCCCTGTCTACTGTATCAACGTGCTGCTACTCTCTGTCTACTGTATCAACGTGCTGCTACTCCCTGTCTACTGTATCAACGTGCTGCTACTCCCTGTCTACTGTATCAACGTGCTGCTACTCCCTGTCTACTGTATCAACGTGCTGCTACTCCCTGTCTACTGTATCAACGTGCTGCTACTCTCTGTCTACTGTATCAACGTGCTGGCTACTCCCTGTCTACTGTATCAACGTGCTGCTACTCTCTGTCTACTGTATCAACGTGCTGCTACTCCCTGTCTACTGTATCAACGTGCTGCTACTCTCTGCCTACTGTATCAACGTGCTGGCTACTCCCTGTCTACTGTATCAACGTGCTGGCTACTCCCTGTCTACTGTATCAACGTGCTGCTACTCTCTGTCTACTGTATCAACGTGCTGCTACTCTCTGTCTACTGTATCAACGTGCTGCTACTCTCTGTCTACTGTATCAACGTGCTGGCTACTCCCTGTCTACTGTATCAACGTGCTGGCTACTCTCTGTCTACTGTATCAACGTGCTGGCTACTCCCTGTCTACTGTATCAACGTGCTGCTACTCCCTGTCTACTGTATCAACGTGCTGGCTACTCCCTGTCTACTGTATCAACGTGCTGCTACTCTCTGTCTACTGTATCAACGTGCTGCTACTCCCTGTCTACTGTATCAACGTGCTGCTACTCCCTGTCTACTGTATCAACGTGCTGCTACTCCCTGTCTACTGTATCAACGTGCTGCTACTCCCTGTCTACTGTATCAACGTGCTGCTACTCTCTGTCTACTGTATCAACGTGCTGGCTACTCCCTGTCTACTGTATCAACGTGCTGCTACTCTCTGTCTACTGTATCAACGTGCTGCTACTCCCTGTCTACTGTATCAACGTGCTGCTACTCTCTGCCTACTGTATCAACGTGCTGGCTACTCCCTGTCTACTGTATCAACGTGCTGGCTACTCCCTGTCTACTGTATCAACGTGCTGCTACTCTCTGTCTACTGTATCAACGTGCTGCTACTCTCTGTCTACTGTATCAACGTGCTGCTACTCTCTGTCTACTGTATCAACGTGCTGCTACTCCCTGTCTACTGTATCAACGTGCTGCCTACTCTCTGTCTACTGTATCAACGTGCTGCTACTCTCTGTCTACTGTATCAACGTGCTGCTACTCCCTGTCTACTGTATCAACGTGCTGGCTACTCTCTGTCTACTGTATCAACGTGCTGCTACTCCCTGTCTACTGTATCAACGTGCTGCCTACTCTCTGTCTACTGTATCAACGTGCTGCTACTCTCTGTCTACTGTATCAACGTGCTGGCTACTCCCTGTCTACTGTATCAACGTGCTGCCTACTCTCTGTCTACTGTATCAACGTGCTGCTACTCCCTGTCTACTGTATCAACGTGCTGCCTACTCTCTGTCTACTGTATCAACGTGCTGCTACTCTCTGTCTACTGTATCAACGTGCTGGCTACTCCCTGTCTACTGTATCAACGTGCTGGCTACTCCCTGTCTACTGTATCAACGTGCTGCTACTCTCTGTCTACTGTATCAACGTGCTGGCTACTCCCTGTCTACTGTATCAACGTGCTGGCTACTCTCTGCCTACTGTATCAACGTGCTGGCTACTCCCTGTCTACTGTATCAACGTGCTGCTACTCCCTGTCTACTGTATCAACGTGCTGCTACTCTCTGTCTACTGTATCAACGTGCTGGCTACTTCCTGTCTACTGTATCAACGTGCTGCTACTCTCTGTCTACTGTATCAACGTGCTGGCTACTCCCTGTCTACTGTATCAACGTGCTGGCTACTCCCTGTCTACTGTATCAACGTGCTGGCTACTCCCTGTCTACTGTATCAACGTGCTGGCTACTTCCTGTCTACTGTATCAACGTGCTGGCTACTCCCTGCCTACTGTATCAACGTGCTGCTACTCCCTGTCTACTGTATCAACGTGCTGCTACTCTCTGTCTACTGTATCAACGTGCTGGCTACTCCCTGTCTACTGTATCAACGTGCTGGCTACTCCCTGTCTACTGTATCAACGTGCTGCTACTCTCTGTCTACTGTATCAACGTGCTGCTACTCCCTGTCTACTGTATCAACGTGCTGCTACTCTCTGTCTACTGTATCAACGTGCTGCTACTCTCTGTCTACTGTATCAACGTGCTGCTACTCTCTGTCTACTGTATCAACGTGCTGGCTACTCCCTGTCTACTGTATCAACGTGCTGGCTACTCTCTGTCTACTGTATCAACGTGCTGGCTACTCCCTGTCTACTGTATCAACGTGCTGCTACTCCCTGTCTACTGTATCAACGTGCTGGCTACTCCCTGTCTACTGTATCAACGTGCTGCTACTCTCTGTCTACTGTATCAACGTGCTGCTACTCCCTGTCTACTGTATCAACGTGCTGCTACTCCCTGTCTACTGTATCAACGTGCTGCTACTCCCTGTCTACTGTATCAACGTGCTGCTACTCCCTGTCTACTGTATCAACGTGCTGCTACTCTCTGTCTACTGTATCAACGTGCTGGCTACTCCCTGTCTACTGTATCAACGTGCTGCTACTCTCTGTCTACTGTATCAACGTGCTGCTACTCCCTGTCTACTGTATCAACGTGCTGCTACTCTCTGCCTACTGTATCAACGTGCTGGCTACTCCCTGTCTACTGTATCAACGTGCTGGCTACTCCCTGTCTACTGTATCAACGTGCTGCTACTCTCTGTCTACTGTATCAACGTGCTGCTACTCTCTGTCTACTGTATCAACGTGCTGCTACTCTCTGTCTACTGTATCAACGTGCTGGCTACTCCCTGTCTACTGTATCAACGTGCTGCTACTCCCTGTCTACTGTATCAACGTGCTGCTACTCCCTGTCTACTGTATCAACGTGCTGGCTACTCTCTGTCTACTGTATCAACGTGCTGGCTACTCCCTGTCTACTGTATCAACGTGCTGCTACTCTCTTTCTACTGTATCAACGTGCTGGCTACTCCCTGTCTACTGTATCAACGTGCTGCTACTCTCTGTCTACTGTATCAACGTGCTGGCTACTCCCTGTCTACTGTATCAACGTGCTGGCTACTTCCTGTCTACTGTATCAACGTGCTGGCTACTCCCTGTCTACTGTATCAACGTGCTGCTACTCTCTGTCTACTGTATCAACGTGCTGGCTACTCCCTGTCTACTGTATCAACGTGCTGCTACTCTCTGTCTACTGTATCAACGTGCTGGCTACTCCCTGTCTACTGTATCAACGTGCTGCTACTCCCTGTCTACTGTATCAACGTGCTGCTACTCCCTGTCTACTGTATCAACGTGCTGCTACTCCCTGTCTACTGTATCAACGTGCTGCTACTCCCTGTCTACTGTATCAACGTGCTGCTACTCCCTGTCTACTGTATCAACGTGCTGGCTACTCCCTGTCTACTGTATCAACGTGCTGCTACTCTCTGTCTACTGTATCAACGTGCTGCTACTCCCTGTCTACTGTATCAACGTGCTGCTACTCCCTGTCTACTGTATCAACGTGCTGCTACTCCCTGTCTACTGTATCAACGTGCTGGCTACTCCCTGTCTACTGTATCAACGTGCTGGCTACTCCCTGTCTACTGTATCAACGTGCTGGCTACTCCCTGTCTACTGTATCAACGTGCTGCTACTCTCTGTCTACTGTATCAACGTGCTGGCTACTCCCTGTCTACTGTATCAACGTGCTGGCTACTCCCTGCCTACTGTATCAACGTGCTGCTACTCCCTGTCTACTGTATCAACGTGCTGGCTACTCCCTGTCTACTGTATCAACGTGCTGCTACTCTCTGTCTACTGTATCAACGTGCTGGCTACTCCCTGTCTACTGTATCAACGTGCTGGCTACTCCCTGTCTACTGTATCAACGTGCTGCTACTCTCTGCCTACTGTATCAACGTGCTGGCTACTCCCTGTCTACTGTATCAACGTGCTGCTACTCTCTGTCTACTGTATCAACGTGCTGCTACTCTCTGTCTACTGTATCAACGTGCTGGCTACTCTCTGTCTACTGTATCAACGTGCTGCTACTCTCTGTCTACTGTATCAACGTGCTGGCTACTCCCTGTCTACTGTATCAACGTGCTGCTACTCTCTGTCTACTGTATCAACGTGCTGGCTACTCCCTGTCTACTGTATCAACGTGCTGGCTACTCCCTGTCTACTGTATCAACGTGCTGGCTACTCCCTGTCTACTGTATCAACGTGCTGCTACTCTCTGTCTACTGTATCAACGTGCTGGCTACTCCCTGTCTACTGTATCAACGTGCTGGCTACTCCCTGCCTACTGTATCAACGTGCTGCTACTCCCTGTCTACTGTATCAACGTGCTGGCTACTCCCTGTCTACTGTATCAACGTGCTGCTACTCTCTGTCTACTGTATCAACGTGCTGGCTACTCCCTGTCTACTGTATCAACGTGCTGGCTACTCCCTGTCTACTGTATCAACGTGCTGCTACTCTCTGCCTACTGTATCAACGTGCTGGCTACTCCCTGTCTACTGTATCAACGTGCTGCTACTCTCTGTCTACTGTATCAACGTGCTGCTACTCTCTGTCTACTGTATCAACGTGCTGGCTACTCTCTGTCTACTGTATCAACGTGCTGCTACTCTCTGTCTACTGTATCAACGTGCTGGCTACTCCCTGTCTACTGTATCAACGTGCTGCTACTCTCTGTCTACTGTATCAACGTGCTGGCTACTCCCTGTCTACTGTATCAACGTGCTGGCTACTCCCTGTCTACTGTATCAACGTGCTGCTACTCTCTGTCTACTGTATCAACGTGCTGGCTACTCCCTGTCTACTGTATCAACGTGCTGCTACTCTCTGTCTACTGTATCAACGTGCTGCTACTCTCTGTCTACTGTATCAACGTGCTGCTACTCCCTGTCTACTGTATCAACGTGCTGCCTACTCCCTGTCTACTGTATCAACGTGCTGCTACTCCCTGTCTACTGTATCAACGTGCTGGCTACTCCCTGTCTACTGTATCAACGTGCTGCTACTCCCTGTCTACTGTATCAACGTGCTGCTACTCCCTGTCTACTGTATCAACGTGCTGGCTACTCTCTGTCTACTGTATCAACGTGCTGCTACTCCCTGTCTACTGTATCAACGTGCTGCTACTCCCTGTCTACTGTATCAACGTGCTGCTACTCCCTGTCTACTGTATCAACGTGCTGCTACTCCCTGTCTACTGTATCAACGTGCTGGCTACTCCCTGTCTACTGTATCAACGTGCTGCTACTCTCTGTCTACTGTATCAACGTGCTGCTACTCCCTGTCTACTGTATCAACGTGCTGCTACTCCCTGTCTACTGTATCAACGTGCTGCTACTCTCTGTCTACTGTATCAACGTGCTGGCTACTCTCTGTCTACTGTATCAACGTGCTGCTACTCTCTGTCTACTGTATCAACGTGCTGCTACTCTCTGTCTACTGTATCAACGTGCTGGCTACTCCCTGTCTACTGTATCAACGTGCTGCTACTCTCTGTCTACTGTATCAACGTGCTGCTACTCTCTGTCTACTGTATCAACGTGCTGCTACTCCATGTCTACTGTATCAACGTGCTGGCTACTCCCTGTCTACTGTATCAACGTGCTGGCTACTCCCTGTCTACTGTATCAACGTGCTGCTACTCCCTGCCTACTGTATCAACGTGCTGCTACTCCCTGTCTACTGTATCAACGTGCTGGCTACTCCCTGTCTACTGTATCAACGTGCTGGCTACTCCCTGTCTACTGTATCAACGTGCTGCTACTCCCTGTCTACTGTATCAACGTGCTGGCTACTCCCTGTCTACTGTATCAACGTGCTGCTACTCCCTGTCTACTGTATCAACGTGCTGGCTACTCCCTGTCTACTGTATCAACGTGCTGGCTACTCTCTGTCTACTGTATCAACGTGCTGGCTACTCCCTGCCTACTGTATCAACGTGCTGCTACTCTCTGTCTACTGTATCAACGTGCTGGCTACTCCCTGTCTACTGTATCAACGTGCTGCTACTCTCTGTCTACTGTATCAACGTGCTGGCTACTCCCTGTCTACTGTATCAACGTGCTGCTACTCCCTGTCTACTGTATCAACGTGCTGCTACTCCCTGTCTACTGTATCAACGTGCTGCTACTCTCTGTCTACTGTATCAACGTGCTGCAACTCCCTGTCTACTGTATCAACGTGCTGCTACTCCCTGTCTACTGTATCAACGTGCTGCTACTCCCTGTCTACTGTATCAACGTGCTGCTACTCTCTGTCTACTGTATCAACGTGCTGCTACTCTCTGTCTACTGTATCAACGTGCTGCTACTCTCTGTCTACTGTATCAACGTGCTGGCTACTCTCTGTCTACTGTATCAACGTGCTGCTACTCTCTGTCTACTGTATCAACGTGCTGCTACTCTCTGTCTACTGTATCAACGTGCTGCTACTCTCTGTCTACTGTATCAACGTGCTGCTACTCTCTGTCTACTGTATCAACGTGCTGCTACTCTCTGTCTACTGTATCAACGTGCTGCTACTCTCTGTCTACTGTATCAACGTGCTGCTACTCTCTGTCTACTGTATCAACGTGCTGCTACTCTCTGTCTACTGTATCAACGTGCTGGCTACTCTCTGCCTACTGTATCAACGTGCTGGCTACTCCCTGTCTACTGTATCAACGTGCTGGCTACTCTCTGCCTACTGTATCAACGTGCTGCTACTCTCTGTCTACTGTATCAACGTGCTGCTACTCCCTGTCTACTGTATCAACGTGCTGGCTACTCCCTGTCTACTGTATCAACGTGCTGGCTACTCCCTGTCTACTGTATCAACGTGCTGGCTACTCCCTGTCTACTGTATCAACGTGCTGCTACTCTCTGCCTACTGTATCAACGTGCTGGCTACTTCCTGTCTACTGTATCAACGTGCTGGCTACTCCCTGTCTACTGTATCAACGTGCTGGCTACTCTCTGTCTACTGTATCAACGTGCTGCTACTCTCTGTCTACTGTATCAACGTGCTGCTACTCTCTGTCTACTGTATCAACGTGCTGGCTACTCCCTGTCTACTGTATCAACGTGCTGCTACTCTCTGTCTACTGTATCAACGTGCTGGCTACTTCCTGTCTACTGTATCAACGTGCTGCTACTCTCTGTCTACTGTATCAACGTGCTGCTACTCTCTGCCTACTGTATCAACGTGCTGGCTACTCCCTGTCTACTGTATCAACGTGCTGGCTACTCTCTGTCTACTGTATCAACGTGCTGCTACTCTCTGTCTACTGTATCAACGTGCTGGCTACTCTCTGTCTACTGTATCAACGTGCTGCTACTCCCTGTCTACTGTATCAACGTGCTGCTACTCCCTGTCTACTGTATCAACGTGCTGGCTACTCCCTGTCTACTGTATCAACGTGCTGCTACTCCCTGTCTACTGTATCAACGTGCTGCTACTCCCTGTCTACTGTATCAACGTGCTGGCTACTCCCTGTCTACTGTATCAACGTGCTGGCTACTCCCTGTCTACTGTATCAACGTGCTGCTACTCCCTGTCTACTGTATCAACGTGCTGCTACTCTCTGTCTACTGTATCAACGTGCTGCCTACTCCCTGTCTACTGTATCAACGTGCTGGCTACTCCCTGTCTACTGTATCAACGTGCTGGCTACTCCCTGTCTACTGTATCAACGTGCTGCTACTCCCTGTCTACTGTATCAACGTGCTGCTACTCCCTGTCTACTGTATCAACGTGCTGCTACTCTCTGTCTACTGTATCAACGTGCTGCTACTCCCTGTCTACTGTATCAACGTGCTGGCTACTCTCTGTCTACTGTATCAACGTGCTGCTACTCCCTGTCTACTGTATCAACGTGCTGCTACTCTCTGTCTACTGTATCAACGTGCTGCTACTCCCTGTCTACTGTATCAACGTGCTGCTACTCCCTGTCTACTGTATCAACGTGCTGGCTACTCCCTGTCTACTGTATCAACGTGCTGGCTACTCCCTGTCTACTGTATCAACGTGCTGCTACTCCCTGTCTACTGTATCAACGTGCTGGCTACTCCCTGTCTACTGTATCAACGTGCTGCTACTCTCTGTCTACTGTATCAACGTGCTGCTACTCTCTGTCTACTGTATCAACGTGCTGGCTACTCCCTGTCTACTGTATCAACGTGCTGGCTACTCTCTGTCTACTGTATCAACGTGCTGCTACTCCCTGTCTACTGTATCAACGTGCTGCTACTCCCTGTCTACTGTATCAACGTGCTGCTACTCTCTGTCTACTGTATCAACGTGCTGCTACTCCCTGTCTACTGTATCAACGTGCTGCTACTCTCTGTCTACTGTATCAACGTGCTGCTACTCTCTGTCTACTGTATCAACGTGCTGGCTACTCCCTGTCTACTGTATCAACGTGCTGGCTACTCCCTGTCTACTGTATCAACGTGCTGGCTACTCTCTGTCTACTGTATCAACGTGCTGGCTACTCCCTGTCTACTGTATCAACGTGCTGGCTACTCCCTGTCTACTGTATCAACGTGCTGCTACTCCCTGTCTACTGTATCAACGTGCTGGCTACTCTCTGTCTACTGTATCAACGTGCTGCTACTCCCTGTCTACTGTATCAACGTGCTGCTACTCTCTGTCTACTGTATCAACGTGCTGCTACTCTCTGTCTACTGTATCAACGTGCTGGCTACTCCCTGTCTACTGTATCAACGTGCTGGCTACTCCCTGTCTACTGTATCAACGTGCTGGCTACTCCCTGTCTACTGTATCAACGTGCTGCTACTCTCTGTCTACTGTATCAACGTGCTGCTACTCTCTGTCTACTGTATCAACGTGCTGGCTACTCCCTGTCTACTGTATCAACGTGCTGGCTACTCCCTGTCTACTGTATCAACGTGCTGGCTACTCCCTGTCTACTGTATCAACGTGCTGGCTACTCCCTGTCTACTGTATCAACGTGCTGCTACTCCCTGTCTACTGTATCAACGTGCTGCTACTCTCTGTCTACTGTATCAACGTGCTGCTACTCCCTGCCTACTGTATCAACGTGCTGCTACTCTCTGTCTACTGTATCAACGTGCTGCTACTCTCTGTCTACTGTATCAACGTGCTGCTACTCTCTGTCTACTGTATCAACGTGCTGCTACTCTCTGTCTACTGTATCAACGTGCTGCTCCTCTCTGTCTACTGTATCAACGTGCTGCTACTCCCTGTCTACTGTATCAACGTGCTGCTACTCCCTGTCTACTGTATCAACGTGCTGCTACTCCCTGTCTACTGTATCAACGTGCTGGCTACTCTCTGTCTACTGTATCAACGTGCTGCTACTCCCTGTCTACTGTATCAACGTGCTGCTACTCCCTGTCTACTGTATCAACGTGCTGCTACTCTCTGTCTACTGTATCAACGTGCTGGCTACTCCCTGTCTACTGTATCAACGTGCTGCTACTCTCTGTCTACTGTATCAACGTGCTGGCTACTTCCTGTCTACTGTATCAACGTGCTGCTACTCTCTGTCTACTGTATCAACGTGCTGCTACTCTCTGCCTACTGTATCAACGTGCTGGCTACTTCCTGTCTACTGTATCAACGTGCTGGCTACTCCCTGTCTACTGTATCAACGTGCTGGCTACTCTCTGTCTACTGTATCAACGTGCTGGCTACTCTCTGTCTACTGTATCAACGTGCTGGCTACTCTCTGTCTACTGTATCAACGTGCTGGCTACTTCCTGTCTACTGTATCAACGTGCTGCTACTCTCTGTCTACTGTATCAACGTGCTGGCTACTCCCTGTCTACTGTATCAACGTGCTGGCTACTCTCTGTCTACTGTATCAACGTGCTGCTACTCTCTGTCTACTGTATCAACGTGCTGGCTACTCCCTGTCTACTGTATCAACGTGCTGCTACTCCCTGTCTACTGTATCAACGTGCTGGCTACTCCCTGTCTACTGTATCAACGTGCTGGCTACTCCCTGTCTACTGTATCAACGTGCTGGCTACTCCCTGTCTACTGTATCAACGTGCTGCTACTCCCTGTCTACTGTATCAACGTGCTGCTACTCCCTGTCTACTGTATCAACGTGCTGGCTACTCCCTGTCTACTGTATCAACGTGCTGCTACTCTCTGCCTACTGTATCAACGTGCTGGCTACTCCCTGTCTACTGTATCAACGTGCTGGCTACTCCCTGTCTACTGTATCAACGTGCTGGCTACTCTCTGCCTACTGTATCAACGTGCTGCTACTCCCTGTCTACTGTATCAACGTGCTGCTACTCCCTGTCTACTGTATCAACGTGCTGCTACTCCCTGTCTACTGTATCAACGTGCTGCTACTCCCTGTCTACTGTATCAACGTGCTGCTACTCTCTGTCTACTGTATCAACGTGCTGCTACTCCCTGTCTACTGTATCAACGTGCTGGCTACTCTCTGCCTACTGTATCAACGTGCTGCTACTCTCTGTCTACTGTATCAACGTGCTGCTACTCCCTGTCTACTGTATCAACGTGCTGGCTACTCTCTGCCTACTGTATCAACGTGCTGCTACTCCCTGTCTACTGTATCAACGTGCTGGCTACTCTCTGCCTACTGTATCAACGTGCTGGCTACTCCCTGTCTACTGTATCAACGTGCTGGCTACTCCCTGTCTACTGTATCAACGTGCTGGCTACTCTCTGCCTACTGTATCAACGTGCTGCTACTCTCTGCCTACTGTATCAACGTGCTGGCTACTCCCTGTCTACTGTATCAACGTGCTGGCTACTCTCTGTCTACTGTATCAACGTGCTGCTACTCTCTGTCTACTGTATCAACGTGCTGCTACTCCCTGTCTACTGTATCAACGTGCTGGCTACTCCCTGTCTACTGTATCAACGTGCTGCTACTCTCTGTCTACTGTATCAACGTGCTGCTACTCTCTGTCTACTGTATCAACGTGCTGGCTACTCCCTGTCTACTGTATCAACGTGCTGCTACTCCCTGTCTACTGTATCAACGTGCTGGCTACTCCCTGCCTACTGTATCAACGTGCTGCTACTCTCTGTCTACTGTATCAACGTGCTGCTACTCTCTGTCTACTGTATCAACGTGCTGGCTACTCTCTGTCTACTGTATCAACGTGCTGCTACTCCCTGTCTACTGTATCAACGTGCTGCTACTCCCTGTCTACTGTATCAACGTGCTGCTACTCCCTGTCTACTGTATCAACGTGCTGCTACTCCCTGTCTACTGTATCAACGTGCTGGCTACTCTCTGTCTACTGTATCAACGTGCTGCTACTCCCTGTCTACTGTATCAACGTGCTGCTACTCCCTGTCTACTGTATCAACGTGCTGGCTACTCCCTGTCTACTGTATCAACGTGCTGCTACTCCCTGTCTACTGTATCAACGTGCTGGCTACTCTCTGTCTACTGTATCAACGTGCTGGCTACTCCCTGTCTACTGTATCAACGTGCTGCTACTCTCTGTCTACTGTATCAACGTGCTGGCTACTCCCTGTCTACTGTATCAACGTGCTGGCTACTCCCTGTCTACTGTATCAACGTGCTGGCTACTCCCTGTCTACTGTATCAACGTGCTGGCTACTCCCTGTCTACTGTATCAACGTGCTGCTACTCTCTGTCTGCTGTATCAACGTGCTGGCTACTCCCTGTCTACTGTATCAACGTGCTGGCTACTCCCTGTCTACTGTATCAACGTGCTGCTACTCTCTGTCTACTGTATCAACGTGCTGGCTACTCCCTGTCTACTGTATCAACGTGCTGGCTACTCCCTGTCTACTGTATCAACGTGCTGGCTACTCCCTGTCTACTGTACCAACGTGCTGCTACTCCCTGTCTACTGTATCAACGTGCTGGCTACTCCCTGTCTACTGTATCAACGTGCTGGCTACTCCCTGTCTACTGTATCAACGTGCTGGCTACTCCCTGTCTACTGTATCAACGTGCTGCTACTCTCTGTCTACTGTATCAACGTGCTGGCTACTCCCTGTCTACTGTATCAACGTGCTGGCTACTCCCTGTCTACTGTATCAACGTGCTGGCTACTCCCTGTCTACTGTATCAACGTGCTGGCTACTCCCTGTCTACTGTATCAACGTGCTGGCTACTCCCTGTCTACTGTATCAACGTGCTGCTACTCCCTGTCTACTGTATCAACGTGCTGCTACTCTCTGTCTACTGTATCAACGTGCTGCTACTCCCTGTCTACTGTATCAACGTGCTGTTACTCTCTGTCTACTGTATCAACGTGCTGGCTACTCCCTGTCTACTGTATCAACGTGCTGCTACTCCCTGTCTACTGTATCAACGTGCTGTTACTCCCTGTCTACTGTATCAACGTGCTGGCTACTCTCTGTCTACTGTATCAACGTGCTGGCTACTCCCTGTCTACTGTATCAACGTGCTGCTACTCCCTGTCTACTGTATCAACGTGCTGCTACTCCCTGTCTACTGTATCAACGTGCTGCCTACTCCCTGTCTACTGTATCAACGTGCTGGCTACTCTCTGTCTACTGTATCAACGTGCTGGCTACTCTCTGCCTACTGTATCAACGTGCTGGCTACTCCCTGTCTACTGTATCAACGTGCTGGCTACTCCCTGTCTACTGTATCAACGTGCTGCTACTCTCTGTCTACTGTATCAACGTGCTGCTACTCCCTGTCTACTGTATCAACGTGCTGCTACTCCCTGTCTACTGTATCAACGTGCTGCTACTCTCTGTCTACTGTATCAACGTGCTGGCTACTCCCTGTCTACTGTATCAACGTGCTGCTACTCCCTGTCTACTGTATCAACGTGCTGGCTACTCCCTGTCTACTGTATCAACGTGCTGCTACTCCCTGTCTACTGTATCAACGTGCTGGCTACTCCCTGTCTACTGTATCAACGTGCTGGCTACTCCCTGTCTACTGTATCAACGTGCTGGCTACTCTCTGTCTACTGTATCAACGTGCTGGCTACTCTCTGCCTACTGTATCAACGTGCTGGCTACTCCCTGTCTACTGTATCAACGTGCTGGCTACTCCCTGTCTACTGTATCAACGTGCTGCTACTCTCTGTCTACTGTATCAACGTGCTGCTACTCCCTGTCTACTGTATCAACGTGCTGCTACTCCCTGTCTACTGTATCAACGTGCTGGCTACTCCCTGTCTACTGTATCAACGTGCTGCTACTCCCTGTCTACTGTATCAACGTGCTGCTACTCCCTGTCTACTGTATCAACGTGCTGGCTACTCCCTGTCTACTGTATCAACGTGCTGCTACTCCCTGTCTACTGTATCAACGTGCTGCTACTCCCTGTCTACTGTATCAACGTGCTGGCTACTCCCTGTCTACTGTATCAACGTGCTGGCTACTCCCTGTCTACTGTATCAACGTGCTGCTACTCCCTGTCTACTGTATCAACGTGCTGGCTACTCTCTGTCTACTGTATCAACGTGCTGCTACTCTCTGTCTACTGTATCAACGTGCTGCTACTCTCTGTCTACTGTATCAACGTGCTGGCTACTCTCTGTCTACTGTATCAACGTGCTGCTACTCTCTGTCTACTGTATCAACGTGCTGCTACTCTCTGTCTACTGTATCAACGTGCTGGCTACTCCCTGTCTACTGTATCAACGTGCTGGCTACTCCCTGTCTACTGTATCAACGTGCTGCTACTCCCTGTCTACTGTATCAACGTGCTGGCTACTCCCTGTCTACTGTATCAACGTGCTGCTACTCTCTGTCTACTGTATCAACGTGCTGCTACTCTCTGTCTACTGTATCAACGTGCTGCTACTCCCTGTCTACTGTATCAACGTGCTGGCTACTCCCTGTCTACTGTATCAACGTGCTGCTACTCCCTGTCTACTGTATCAACGTGCTGCTACTCCCTGTCTACTGTATCAACGTGCTGCTACTCCCTGTCTACTGTATCAACGTGCTGGCTACTCTCTGTCTACTGTATCAACGTGCTGCTACTCCCTGTCTACTGTATCAACGTGCTGCTACTCCCTGTCTACTGTATCAACGTGCTGGCTACTCTCTGTCTACTGTATCAACGTGCTGCTACTCCCTGTCTACTGTATCAACGTGCTGGCTACTCTCTGTCTACTGTATCAACGTGCTGCCTACTCTCTGTCTACTGTATCAACGTGCTGCTACTCTCTGCCTACTGTATCAACGTGCTGCTACTCTCTGTCTACTGTATCAACGTGCTGCTACTCCCTGTCTACTGTATCAACGTGCTGCTACTCTCTGTCTACTGTATCAACGTGCTGGCTACTCCCTGTCTACTGTATCAACGTGCTGCTACTCCCTGTCTACTGTATCAACGTGCTGCTACTCCCTGTCTACTGTATCAACGTGCTGCTACTCTCTGTCTACTGTATCAACGTGCTGCTACTCTCTGTCTACTGTATCAACGTGCTGCTACTCTCTGTCTACTGTATCAACGTGCTGCTACTCTCTGTCTACTGTATCAACGTGCTGCTACTCCCTGTCTACTGTATCAACGTGCTGCTACTCTCTGCCTACTGTATCAACGTGCTGCTACTCCCTGTCTACTGTATCAACGTGCTGGCTACTCTCTGTCTACTGTATCAACGTGCTGCTACTCTCTGTCTACTGTATCAACGTGCTGGCTACTCCCTGTCTACTGTATCAACGTGCTGGCTACTCCCTGTCTACTGTATCAACGTGCTGGCTACTCTCTGTCTACTGTATCAACGTGCTGGCTACTCCCTGTCTACTGTATCAACGTGCTGGCTACTCCCTGTCTACTGTATCAACGTGCTGCTACTCTCTGTCTACTGTATCAACGTGCTGGCTACTCCCTGTCTACTGTATCAACGTGCTGGCTACTCCCTGTCTACTGTATCAACGTGCTGGCTACTCTCTGTCTACTGTATCAACGTGCTGCTACTCTCTGTCTACTGTATCAACGTGCTGGCTACTCCCTGTCTACTGTATCAACGTGCTGGCTACTCCCTGTCTACTGTATCAACGTGCTGGCTACTCCCTGTCTACTGTATCAACGTGCTGCTACTCTCTGTCTACTGTATCAACGTGCTGCTACTCTCTGTCTACTGTATCAACGTGCTGGCTACTCCCTGTCTACTGTATCAACGTGCTGCTACTCCCTGTCTACTGTATCAACGTGCTGGCTACTCTCTGTCTACTGTATCAACGTGCTGCTACTCCCTGTCTACTGTATCAACGTGCTGGCTACTCCCTGTCTACTGTATCAACGTGCTGGCTACTCCCTGTCTACTGTATCAACGTGCTGCTACTCCCTGTCTACTGTATCAACGTGCTGCTACTCTCTGTCTACTGTATCAACGTGCTGGCTACTCCCTGTCTACTGTATCAACGTGCTGGCTACTCCCTGTCTACTGTATCAACGTGCTGCTACTCCCTGTCTACTGTATCAACGTGCTGCTACTCCCTGTCTACTGTATCAACGTGCTGGCTACTCCCTGTCTACTGTATCAACGTGCTGGCTACTCCCTGTCTACTGTATCAACGTGCTGCTACTCCCTGTCTACTGTATCAACGTGCTGCTACTCTCTGTCTACTGTATCAACGTGCTGGCTACTCCCTGTCTACTGTATCAACGTGCTGCTACTCCCTGTCTACTGTATCAACGTGCTGGCTACTCCCTGTCTACTGTATCAACGTGCTGGCTACTCCCTGTCTACTGTATCAACGTGCTGGCTACTCCCTGTCTACTGTATCAACGTGCTGGCTACTCCCTGTCTACTGTATCAACGTGCTGCTACTCTCTGTCTACTGTATCAACGTGCTGGCTACTCCCTGTCTACTGTATCAACGTGCTGGCTACTCCCTGTCTACTGTATCAACGTGCTGGCTACTCCCTGTCTACTGTATCAACGTGCTGCTACTCTCTGTCTACTGTATCAACGTGCTGGCTACTCCCTGTCTACTGTATCAACGTGCTGGCTACTCCCTGTCTACTGTATCAACGTGCTGGCTACTCCCTGTCTACTGTATCAACGTGCTGGCTACTCCCTGTCTACTGTATCAACGTGCTGGCTACTCCCTGTCTACTGTATCAACGTGCTGGCTACTCTCTGTCTACTGTATCAACGTGCTGCTACTCTCTGTCTACTGTATCAACGTGCTGGCTACTCCCTGTCTACTGTATCAACGTGCTGGCTACTCCCTGTCTACTGTATCAATGTGCTGGCTACTCCCTGTCTACTGTATCAACGTGCTGGCTACTCCCTGTCTACTGTATCAACGTGCTGCTACTCTCTGTCTACTGTATCAACGTGCTGGCTACTCTCTGCCTACTGTATCAACGTGCTGCTACTCTCTGCCTACTGTATCAACGTGCTGGCTACTCCCTGTCTACTGTATCAACGTGCTGCTACTCCCTGTCTACTGTATCAACGTGCTGCTACTCTCTGTCTACTGTATCAACGTGCTGCTACTCCCTGTCTACTGTATCAACGTGCTGCTACTCCCTGTCTACTGTATCAACGTGCTGGCTACTCTCTGCCTACTGTATCAACGTGCTGCTACTCCCTGTCTACTGTATCAACGTGCTGCTACTCCCTGTCTACTGTATCAACGTGCTGCTACTCTCTGTCTACTGTATCAACGTGCTGCTACTCTCTGTCTACTGTATCAACGTGCTGGCTACTCCCTGTCTACTGTATCAACGTGCTTGCTACTCTCTGTCTACTGTATCAACGTGCTGCTACTCCCTGTCTACTGTATCAACGTGCTGCTACTCCCTGTCTACTGTATCAACGTGCTGGCTACTCTCTGTCTACTGTATCAACGTGCTGCTACTCCCTGTCTACTGTATCAACGTGCTGGCTACTCCCTGTCTACTGTATCAACGTGCTGGCTACTCCCTGTCTACTGTATCAACGTGCTGCTACTCCCTGTCTACTGTATCAACGTGCTGCTACTCCCTGTCTACTGTATCAACGTGCTGGCTACTCCCTGTCTACTGTATCAACGTGCTGGCTACTCCCTGTCTACTGTATCAACGTGCTGCTACTCTCTGTCTACTGTATCAACGTGCTGCTACTCTCTGTCTACTGTATCAACGTGCTGCTACTCCCTGTCTACTGTATCAACGTGCTGCTACTCTCTGTCTACTGTATCAACGTGCTGCTACTCTCTGTCTACTGTATCAACGTGCTGCTACTCTCTGTCTACTGTATCAACGTGCTGCTACTCTCTGTCTACTGTATCAACGTGCTGCTACTCTCTGTCTACTGTATCAACGTGCTGGCTACTCCCTGTCTACTGTATCAACGTGCTGGCTACTCCCTGTCTACTGTATCAACGTGCTGGCTACTCCCTGTCTACTGTATCAACGTGCTGGCTACTCCCTGTCTACTGTATCAACGTGCTGCTACTCTCTGTCTACTGTATCAACGTGCTGGCTACTCCCTGTCTACTGTATCAACGTGCTGCTACTCCCTGTCTACTGTATCAACGTGCTGGCTACTCCCTGTCTACTGTATCAACGTGCTGGCTACTCCCTGTCTACTGTATCAACGTGCTGGCTACTCCCTGTCTACTGTATCAACGTGCTGCTACTCTCTGTCTACTGTATCAACGTGCTGGCTACTCCCTGTCTACTGTATCAACGTGCTGGCTACTCCCTGTCTACTGTATCAACGTGCTGGCTACTCCCTGTCTACTGTATCAACGTGCTGGCTACTCCCTGTCTACTGTATCAACGTGCTGGCTACTCCCTGTCTACTGTATCAACGTGCTGCTACTCTCTGTCTACTGTATCAACGTGCTGCTACTCTCTGTCTACTGTATCAACGTGCTGGCTACTCCCTGTCTACTGTATCAACGTGCTGGCTACTTCCTGTCTACTGTATCAACGTGCTGGCTACTCCCTGTCTACTGTATCAACGTGCTGGCTACTCCCTGTCTACTGTATCAACGTGCTGCTACTCTCTGTCTACTGTATCAACGTGCTGCTACTCTCTGTCTACTGTATCAACGTGCTGGCTACTCCCTGTCTACTGTATCAACGTGCTGGCTACTTCCTGTCTACTGTATCAACGTGCTGCTACTCTCTGTCTACTGTATCAACGTGCTGCTACTCTCTGTCTACTGTATCAACGTGCTGGCTACTCCCTGTCTACTGTATCAACGTGCTGCTACTCCCTGTCTACTGTATCAACGTGCTGCTACTCCCTGTCTACTGTATCAACGTGCTGCTACTCTCTGTCTACTGTATCAACGTGCTGCTACTCTCTGTCTACTGTATCAACGTGCTGCTACTCCCTGTCTACTGTATCAACGTGCTGCTACTCCCTGTCTACTGTATCAACGTGCTGCTACTCCCTGTCTACGGTATCAACGTGCTGGCTACTCTCTGTCTACTGTATCAACGTGCTGGCTACTCCCTGTCTACTGTATCAACGTGCTGCTACTCCCTGTCTACTGTATCAACGT
Organism: Salvelinus alpinus; assembly: GCF_045679555.1. Classification (NCBI taxonomy): domain Eukaryota; kingdom Metazoa; phylum Chordata; class Actinopteri; order Salmoniformes; family Salmonidae; genus Salvelinus; species Salvelinus alpinus. Next base: position 2,421,313 of record NC_092100.1, on the reverse strand, counting down.
GCTGGCTACTCCCTGTCTACTGTATCAACGTGCTGCTACTCTCTGTCTACTGTATCAACGTGCTGCTACTCTCTGTCTACTGTATCAACGTGCTGCTACTCCCTGTCTACTGTATCAACGTGCTGCTACTCCCTGTCTACTGTATCAACGTGCTGGCTACTCCCTGTCTACTGTATCAACGTGCTGCTACTCTCTGTCTACTGTATCAACGTGCTGGCTACTCCCTGTCTACTGTATCAACGTGCTGGCTACTCTCTGTCTACTGTATCAACGTGCTGCTACTCCCTGTCTACTGTATCAACGTGCTGCTACTCTCTGTCTACTGTATCAACGTGCTGGCTACTCCCTGTCTACTGTATCAACGTGCTGCTACTCTCTGTCTACTGTATCAACGTGCTGCTACTCTCTGTCTACTGTATCAACGTGCTGCTACTCCCTGTCTACTGTATCAACGTGCTGGCTACTCTCTGTCTACTGTATCAACGTGCTGGCTACTCCCTGTCTACTGTATCAACGTGCTGGCTACTCCCTGTCTACTGTATCAACGTGCTGCTACTCCCTGTCTACTGTATCAACGTGCTGCTACTCTCTGTCTACTGTATCAACGTGCTGCTACTCTCTGTCTACTGTATCAACGTGCTGCTACTCTCTGTCTACTGTATCAACGTGCTGCTACTCCCTGTCTACTGTATCAACGTGCTGCTACTCCCTGTCTACTGTATCAACGTGCTGCTACTCCCTGTCTACTGTATCAACGTGCTGGCTACTCTCTGTCTACTGTATCAACGTGCTGGCTACTCCCTGTCTACTGTATCAACGTGCTGCTACTCCCTGTCTACTGTATCAACGTGCTGGCTACTCCCTGTCTACTGTATCAACGTGCTGCTACTCTCTGTCTACTGTATCAACGTGCTGCTACTCTCTGTCTACTGTATCAACGTGCTGCTACTCCCTGTCTACTGTATCAACGTGCTGCTACTCCCTGTCTACTGTATCAACGTGCTGGCTACTCCCTGTCTACTGTATCAACGTGCTGCTACTCTCTGTCTACTGTATCAACGTGCTGGCTACTCCCTGTCTACTGTATCAACGTGCTGGCTACTCTCTGTCTACTGTATCAACGTGCTGCTACTCCCTGTCTACTGTATCAACGTGCTGCTACTCTCTGTCTACTGTATCAACGTGCTGGCTACTCCCTGTCTACTGTATCAACGTGCTGCTACTCTCTGTCTACTGTATCAACGTGCTGCTACTCTCTGTCTACTGTATCAACGTGCTGCTACTCCCTGTCTACTGTATCAACGTGCTGGCTACTCTCTGTCTACTGTATCAACGTGCTGGCTACTCCCTGTCTACTGTATCAACGTGCTGGCTACTCCCTGTCTACTGTATCAACGTGCTGCTACTCCCTGTCTACTGTATCAACGTGCTGCTACTCTCTGTCTACTGTATCAACGTGCTGCTACTCTCTGTCTACTGTATCAACGTGCTGCTACTCTCTGTACTTCTGGAAGACACTGCAGTGACAGACCACTGGGGGAACATCTACACACAGGACATGGTGTTGCTGGTTGGTGTGACAGAGAGGTCGGGGTGTCTGGTTGGTGTGACAGAGAGAGAGGTCAGGGAGCCTCCGGCTGGTTGGTGTGACAGAGAGGGTCGGGGTGTCTGGTTGGTGTGACAGAGAGGTCAGGGTGTCTGGTTGGTGTGACAGAGAGGTCGGGGTGTCTGGTTGGTGTGACAGAGAGGTCGGGGTGTCTGGTTGGTGTGACAGAGAGGTCGGGGTGTCTGGTTGGTGTGACAGAGAGAGGAGAGGGGTGTCTGGTTGGTGTGACAGAGAGGTCGGGGTGTCTGGTTGGTGTGACAGAGAGGTCGGGGTGTCTGGTTGGTGTGACAGAGAGAGAGGGGAGGGTGTCTGGTTGGTGTGACAGAGAGAGAGGTGAGGGTGTCTGGTTGGTGTGACAGAGAGAGAGGGGAGGGTGTCTGGTTGGTGTGACAGAGAGGGTCAGGGTGTCTGGTTGGTGTGACAGAGAGAGAGGGGAGGGTGTCTGGTTGGTGTGACAGAGAGAGAGGGGAGGGAGCCTGGTTGGTGTGACAGAGAGGTCGGGGTGTCTGGTTGGTGTGACAGAGAGTCAGGGTGTCTGGTTGGTGTGACAGAGAGGTCGGGGTGTCTGGTTGGTGTGACAGAGAGGTCGGGGTGTCTGGTTGGTGTGACAGAGAGGTCGGGGTGTCTGGTTGGTGTGACAGAGAGGTCGGGGTGTCTGGTTGGTGTGACAGAGAGAGAGGTGAGGGTGTCTGGTTGGTGTGACAGAGAGAGAGGTCGGGGTGTCTGGTTGGTGTGACAGAGAGAGAGGTCAGGGTGTCTGGTTGGTGTGACAGAGAGAGAGGAGAGGGGTGTCTGGTTGGTGTGAGAGAGAGAGGTGAGGGTGTCTGGTTGGTGTGACAGAGAGAGAGGTCAGGGTGTCTGGTTGGTGTGACAGAGAGAGAGGTCAGGGTGTCTGGTTGGTGTGACAGAGAGAGAGGAGAGGGGTGTCTGGTTGGTGTGAGAGAGAGAGGTGAGGGTGCCTGGTTGGTGTGTGACAGAGAGAGAGGTGAGGGTACCTCCGGCTGATTGGTGTTACCTGGAAGTACATAAAGTTCATGAGCTTGGTGACCTCAGGCTCCAGCACCTCCACTGTCTTCTCATAGATCTCCACTCTGTTGGGCTGCTCATTACACTTCACCTGATAGAGGGAGGAAGAGAGGAAGACATGGTGGATCATGAGTAATACACATGGGAAATCATGAGCAATACACATGGGAAATCATGAGCAATACACATGGGAAATCATGAGCAATACACATGGGAAATCTTGAGTATTACACATGGTGGATCATGAGCAATATACATGGTGGATCATGAGCAATATACATGGTGGATCATGAGCAATATACATGGTGGATCATGAGCAATACACATGGTGGATCATGAGCAATATACATGGTGGATCATGAGCAATATACATGGTGGATCATGAGCAATATACATGGTGGATCATGAGCAATACACATGGTGGATCATGAGCAATACACATGGTGGATCATGAGCAATACACATGGTGGATCATGAGCAATACACATGGTGGATCATGAGCAATACACATGGTGGATCATGAGCAATACACATGGTGGATCATGAGCAATATACATGGTGGATCATGAGCAATATACATGGTGGATCATGAGCAATACACATGGTGGATCATGAGCAATACACATGGTGGATCATGAGCAATATACATGGTGGATCATGAGCAATATACATGGTGGATCATGAGCAATATACATGGTGGATCATGAGCAATACACATGGTGGATCATGAGCAATATACATGGTGGATCATGAGCAATATACATGGTGGATCATGAGCAATACACATGGTGGATCATGAGCAATACACAAGGTGGATCATGAGCAATATACATGGTGGATCATGAGCAATACCGTTGCATGAAGATCCACAATAGTTTGCAACTACAATGAAAAAATGGATTGTAATGTTAGAGTTATGTGGAGTATCCGATCAGCCTCAGCCATGCAGTGGTTACCTGTGGGATACCATGAGAGCAGTATATCAGTCAGCCATGGTTACCTGTGGGATAACATGAGAGCAGTATATCAGTCAGCCATGGTTACCTGTGGGATAACATGAGCAGTATATCAGTCAGCCATGCAGTGGTTACCTGTGGGATAACATGAGAGCAGTATATCAGTCAGCCATGCGGTGGTTACCTGTGGGATAACATGAGAGCAGTATATCAGTCAGCCTTAGTTACCTGTGGGATAACATGAGAGCAGTATATCAGTCAGCCATGCAGTGGTTACCTGTGGGATAACATGAGAGCAGTATATCAGTCAGCCATGCGGTGGTTACCTGTGGGATAACATGAGAGCAGTATATCAGTCAGCCATGAGGAGGTTACCTGTAGGATAGCATGAGAGCAGTATATCAGTCAGCCATGCGGTGGTTACCTGTGGGATAACATGAGAGCAGTATATCAGTCAGCCATGCGGTGGTTACCTGTGGGATAACATGAGAGCAGTATATCAGTCAGCCATGCGGTGGTTACCTGTGGGATAACATGAGAGCAGTATATCAGTCAGCCATGCGGTGGTTACCTGTGGGATAACATGAGAGCAGTATATCAGTCAGCCATGCAGTGGTTACCGGTGGGATAACATGAGAGCAGTATATCAGTCAGCCATGAGGAGGTTACCTGTGGGATAACATGAGCAGTATATCAGTCAGCCATGCGGTGGTTACCTGTGGGATAACATGAGAGCAGTATATCAGTCAGCCATGCGGTGGTTACCTGTGGGATAACATGAGCAGTATATCAGTCAGCCATGCGGTGGTTACCTGTGGGATAACATGAGCGCAGTATATCAGTCAGCCATGCGGTGGTTACCTGTGGGATAACATGAGCAGTATATCAGTTAGCCATGCGGTGGTTACCTGTGGGATAGCATGAGAGCAGTACATCAGTCAGCCATGCAGTGGTTACCTGTGGGATAACATGAGAGCAGTATATCAGTCAGCCATGCGGTGGTTACCTGTGGGATAACATGAGAGCAGTATATCAGTTAGCCATGCGGTGGTTACCTGTGGGATAACATGAGCAGTATATCAGTCAGCCATGCGGTGGTTACCTGTGGGATAACATGAGAGCAGTATATCAGTCAGCCATGCGGTGGTTACCTGTGGGATAACATGAGCAGTATATCAGTTAGCCATGCGGTGGTTACCTGTGGGATAGCATGAGAGCAGTACATCAGTCAGCCATGCAGTGGTTACCTGTGGGATAACATGAGAGCAGTATATCAGTCAGCCATGCGGTGGTTACCTGTGGGATAACATGAGAGCAGTATATCAGTCAGCCATGCGGTGGTTACCTGTGGGATAACATGAGAGCAGTATATCAGTCAGCCATGCGGTGGTTACCTGTGGGATAACATGAGAGCAGTATATCAGTCAGCCATGCGGTGGTTACCTGTGGGATAGCATGAGAGCAGTATATCAGTCAGCCATGCGGTGGTTACCTGTGGGATAGCATGAGAGCAGTATATCAGTCAGCCATGCGGTGGTTACCTGTGGGATAGCATGGGAGCAGTATATCAGTCAGCCATGCGGTGGTTACCTGTGGGATAACATGGGAGCAGTATATCAGTCAGCCATGCGGTGGTTACCTGTGGGATAACATGAGAGCAGTATATCAGTCAGCCATGCGGTGGTTACCTGTGGGATAACATGAGAGCAGTATATCAGTCAGCCATGCGGTGGTTACCTGTGGGATAACATGAGAGCAGTATATCAGTCAGCCATGCGGTGGTTACCTGTGGGATAACATGAGAGCAGTATATCAGTCAGCCATGCGGTGGTTACCTGTGGGATAACATGAGAGCAGTATATCAGTCAGCCATGCGGTGGTTACCTGTGGGATAACATGAGAGCAGTATATCAGTCAGCCATGCGGTGGTTACCTGTGGGATAGCATGAGAGCAGTATATCAGTCAGCCATGCGGTGGTTACCTGTGGGATAACATGAGAGCAGTATATCAGTCAGCCATGCGGTGGTTACCTGTGGGATAACATGAGAGCAGTATATCAGTCAGCCATGCGGTGGTTACCTGTGGGATAGCATGAGAGCAGTATATCAGTCAGCCATGCGGTGGTTACCTGTGGGATAACATGAGAGCAGTATATCAGTCAGCCCTGCGGTGGTTACCTGTGGGATAGCATGAGAGCAGTATATCAGTCAGCCATGCGGTGGTTACCTGTGGGATAACATGAGCAGTATATAAGTCAGCCATGCAGTGGTTACCTGTGGGATAACATGAGAGCAGTATATCAGTCAGCCATGCGGTGGTTACCTGTGGGATAGCATGAGAGCAGTATATCAGTCAGCCATGCGGTGGTTACCTGTGGGATAACATGAGAGCAGTATATCAGTCAGCCATGGTTACCTGTGGGATGGCGCGAGAGCAGCTCCTCCACGTGTACAGCATCACAGCATACTCCTGGCCCTCCTCCAGCATCTCATTCTGAAGGAAGACATTTAAAAGGCTCTCAAACACAATACAGCTACTAGCCTCTCTCTCTCTCTGAGGTTCAATACAGCTACTAGCCTCTCTGAGGTACAATACAGCTACTAGCCTCTCTCTCTCTGAGGTACAATACAGCTACTAGCCTCTCTCTCTGAGGTATAATACAGCTACTAGCCTCTCTCTCTCTGATGTACAATACAGCTACTAGCCTCTCTCTCTCTGAGGTACAATACAGCTACTAGCCTCTCTCTCTCTCTGAGGTACAATACAGCTACTAGCCTCTCTCTCTCTGATGTACAATACAGCTACTAGCCTCTCTCTCTGAGGTACAATACAGCTACTAGCCTCTCTCTCTCTGAGGTACAATACAGCTACTAGCCTCTCTCTCTGATGTACAATACAGCTACTAGCCTCTCTCTCTCTGAGGTACAATACAGCTACTAGCCTCTCTCTCTCAGAGGTACAATACAGCTACTAGCCTCTCTCTCTCTGAGGTACAATACAGCTACTAGCCTCTCTCTCTCTGAGGTACAATACAGCTACTAGCCTCTCTCTCTGATGTACAATACAGCTACTAGCCTCTCTCTCTCTGAGGTACAATACAGCTACTAGCCTCTCTCTCTCTGAGGTATAATACAGCTACTAGCCTCTCTCTCTCTGAGGTACAATACAGCTACTAGCCTCTCTCTCTCTGAGGTACAATACAGCTACTAGCCTCTCTCTCTCTGAGGTTGCTGAGGTATTGTAGTACTTCAGTGCATTCAGAGCAGCCCTGGTCCCTGTGACCGCTTGGCTGGATAGCTGACTGGTTGGCTGGTTGGCTGGCTGCATACAAAGTGCTGTTTGATAGAGCCTTGGCAGGTGGGCAGGCGCTCTAAAACACCAATTACCCCTCACTACAAAGCACCACTATTCACCATTATTCCCTCACTAAAGCAGACATGTCACAGTGCAGCAGAGAGACCTGGGAAGTGTCTCAAATGGCACCCTATTCCCTATATAGTACACTACTTTAGGCCAGAGCCCTATTCCCTATATAGTGCACTACTTTAGACCAGAGCCCTATTCCCTATATAGTGCACTACTTTAGACCAGAGCCCTATTCCCTATATAGTGCACTACTTTAGACCAGAGCCCTATTCCCTATATAGTGCACTACTTTAGACCAGAACCCTATTCCCTATATAGTGGTACTACTTTAGACCAGAACCCCATTCCCTATATAGTGCATATAGTGCACTACTATAGACCAGAACCCTATTCCCTATATAGTGCACTACTATAGACCAGAACCCTATTCCCTATATAGTGCACTACTTTAGACCAGAGCCATAGGGGCCTATATAGGGAATAGGGTGCCATTTGTGATGCAGAGAGCTTGGCCTGGGTCCTCGTTCCTGTCACAGGGACACAGCCAAGTCTCCTCAGCCTTATTTCACCCATATAAACTCTAATAAATCCTTATTCAACTTATAAACCGTCCCACCAGCTCTCTCTCTCTAAACCTACCCCTCTCTTTTGTCCCTGCTCTAGGGACTAAGTTTCCCACATGAAGTATCAACAGACTAGAGAATTTAGAGGAAGTTAATGAATTGAGTTTATTTATTCCAAAAGGCCTAACGAATATATTTTCAATCTATTCATGAGGCGACACATGGAAACTGGTACTTACCATACCAGAGTGGGCGGTGGCCTGCTCGATGTGTCTGGAAACTGGTACTTACCATACCAGAGTGGACGGTGGCCTGCTCGATGTGTCTGGAAACTGGTACTTACCATACCAGAGTGGACGGTGGCCTGCTCGATCTGTCTGGAAACTGGTACTTACCATACCAGAGTGGACGGTGGCCTGCTCGATGTGTCTGGAAACTGGTACTTACCATGCCAGAGTGGACGGTGGCCTGCTCGATGTGTCTGGAAACTGGTACTTACCATACCAGAGTGGGCGGTGGCCTGCTCGATGTGTCTGGAAACTGGTACTTACCATACCAGAGTGGACGGTGGCCTGCTCGATCTGTCTGGAAACTGGTACTTACCATACCAGAGTGGACGGTGGCCTGCTCGATGTGTCTGGAAACTGGTACTTACCATACCAGAGTGGACGGTGGCCTGCTCGATGTGTCTGGAAACTGGTACTTACCATACCAGAGTGGGCGGTGGCCTGATCGATGTGTCTGGAAACTGGTACTTACCATACCAGAGTGGACGGTGGCCTGCTCGATCTGTCTGGAAACTGGTACTTACCATACCAGAGTGGGCGGTGGCCTGCTCGATGTGTCTGGAAACTGGTACTTACCATACCAGAGTGGACGGTGGCCTGCTCGATCTGTCTGGAAACTGGTACTTACCATACCAGAGTGGACGGTGGCCTGCTCGATCTGTCTGGAAACTGGTACTTACCATACCAGAGTGGGCGGTGGCCTGCTCGATGTGTCTGGAAACTGGTACTTACCATACCAGAGTGGACGGTGGCCTGCTCGATCTGTCTGGAAACTGGTACTTACCATACCAGAGTGGACGGTGGCCTGCTCGATGTGTCTGGAAACTGGTACTTACCATACCAGAGTGGACGGTGGCCTGCTCGATCTGTCTGGAAACTGGTACTTACCATACCAGAGTGGACGGTGGCCTGCTCGATGTGTCTGGAAACTGGTACTCACCATGCTGGAGTGGACGGTGGCCTGCTCGATGTGTCTGGAAACTGGTACTCACCATGCTGGAGTGGACGGTGGCCTGCTCGATGTATCTGGCGATCCCCGTCACAAAGGCATTACGGTCTTCAAAGTTGGTGTTGAAGTTGGGCTTTGGAGAGAGATGGGATGTTAGATTGGAATCAAAGGAATTCTACCAGCTAGCTCTGTGCATAGCGCACATGAATACTGTAATTACCTGGTGCATGAGGGAGGAAGGCAGGGCTAGCTGGTCTGAGAACAGTTCTTACCTGGTACATGAGGGGCGGCAGGTAGCCTAGTGGTTAGAGTGGAGGGGCGGCAGGTAGCCTAGTGGTTAGAGCGTTGGGCCAGTAACTGAAAGGTTGTTGGATCGAATCCCCGAGCTGACAAGGTACAAATCTGTCGTTCTGCCCCTGAACAAGGCAGTTAACTTCTTTGGGACTAAGGGGCAGTATTGAGTAGCTTGGATAAATAAGGTGCCCAGAATAAACTGCCTGCTACTCAGGCCCAAAAGCTAGAATATGCATATAATTAGTAGATTTGGATAGAAAACACTCTGAAGTTTCTAAAACTGTTTGAATGATGTCTGTGAGTATAACAGAACTCATATGGAAGGCGAAAACCTGAGAAAAGAATCCAACCAGGAAGTGGGAAATCTTAGGTTTGTAGGTTTTCAAGTCTTTGCCTATCCAATATACAGTGTCTATGGGGTCATATTGCACTTCCTAAGGCTTCCACCAGATGTCAACAGTCTTTAGAACCTTGTTTCAGGCTTCTACTGTGAAGGGGGAGAGAATGAGAGCTGTTTCAACAAGGTGTTTGGCAGAATGCCATGAGCTCAGTCAGGCGCGCCCCCGTGAGAGCGACCTGCGTTCCTTCTTCTTTCAAAGGAATTCTCCGGCTGAAACATTATTGAATATTTATGTTAAAAACATCCTAAAGATTGATTCTATACATCGTTTGACATGTTTCTACGAACTGTAATTTAACTTTTTGACTTTGTCTGGCCTGCGTGAATTTGGATTTGTGAACTAAACGCGCAAACAAAAAGGAGGTATTTGGACATAAATGATGGACTTTATCGAACAAAATAAACATTTATTGTGGAACTGGGATTCCTGGGAGTGCATTCTGATGAAGATCATCAAAGGTAAGTGAATATTTATAATGCTATTTCTGACTTCTGTTGACTCCACAACATGGCGGGTACCTGTATGGCTTGTTTTGGTCTCCGAGCGCTGTACTCAGATTATTGCATGGTGTGCTTTTTCCGTAAAGCTTTTTTGAAATCTGACACAGCGGTTGCATTAAGGAGAAGTATATCTTTAACCCACTGTTCCCTGGTAGGCAGTCATTGTAAATAAGAATTTGTTCTTAACTGACTTGCCTAGTTAAATAAATGTTTAAAAAATAAATGAGGGAGGAGGGCAGGGGCTCGATGCAGGGCTGCTGGTCTGGGAACAGTTCTTACCTGGTACATGAGGGAGCAAGGCAGGGGCTCGATGCAGGGCTGCTGGTCTGGGAGAGGCAGCTCCTCCAGAAGGTCCACATTGGACAGAGCATCCTCCAGCGTTACCGTGGACGCCATGATGCTGCTGGAACAACACACAGATATAGGAGTTAGAGATATGATGCTGCAACAACACACAGACGGCGCCGGAGAGGAAGGCAGACGTCTTACGTGTCCCCAACCTATTGTGTTTTTTGGTTCGTTTATTTGCAACTTATTGTTTTACTTATTTTGAACATAATGTTGCCGTCTCAGTTAGGACAACCTGTGGTTCTCTGTCCGTCCAGACATCAGGACCGCGGTTACTCACCACGGACTAGCAGAATCCTTTTTTTCCTTTCCCGACGCGAAGGATATACCGATTTCTCGCAGAAGATTAAACTACCAACTGGACATTAAAAACTGTTACATCTTATGCTTCACGGAGTCGTGGCTGAACGACGACACTATCAACATACAGCTGGCTGGTTATATGATGTACCGGCAGGATAGAACAGCAGCGTCTGGTAAGACAAGGGGCGGCGGACTATGTATTTTTGTAAATAACAGCTGGTGCACGATATCTAAGGAAATCTCGAGCTATTGCTCGCCTGAGGTAGAGTATCTCATGATAAGCTGTAGACCACACTATCTACCTAGAGAGTTGTCATCTGTATTTTTTAATTTTTTCGTAGCTGTTTACATACCACCACAGTCAGAGGCTGGCACTAAGACTAGAGGTCAACCGATTAAATCGGAATGGCCGATTAATTAGGGCCGATTTCAAGTTTTCATAACAATCGGTAATCTGCATTTTTGGACACCGATTGTGGCCGATTACATTGCACTTCACGAGGAGACTGCCTGGCAGGCTGACTACCTGTTACGTGAGTGCAGCCAGAAGCCAAGGTAAGTTGCTAGCTAGCATTAAACTTATCTTATTAAAAAAATTCAATCATAACATAATCACTAGTTAACTACACATGGTTGATGATATTACTAGTTTATCTAGCTTGTCCCGCGTTGCATATAATCGATGCAGTGCCTGTTAATTTCTCATCGAATCACAGCCTACTTCGCCAAACAGGTGATTTAACAAGCGCATTCGTGAAAAAAAAGCACTGACGTTGCCCCAATGTGTACCTAACCATAAATATCAATGCCTTTCTTTAAAATCAATACACAAGTATATATTTCTAAACCTGCATATTTAGTTAATATTAACATCAATTTATTTTAACTAGGGACACTTCTCTTGCGTTCCGTGTAAGCAGTCAGGGTATATGCAGCAGTTTGGGCCGCCTGGCTCGTTGCAAACTGTGTGAAGTCCATTTATTCCTAACAAAGACCGTAATTAATTTGCCAGAATTGTACATAATTATGACATAACATTGAAGGTTGTGCAATGTAACAGTAATATTTAGACTTAGGGATGCCATCCGTTAGATAAAATACGCAACGGTTCCGAAAGAATAAACGTTTTGTTTTCGAAATGATAGAGCAGTGTGACAAACAACACAGTTACAAACAAACGTACAGTCAATAACACAATAGAAAAGTCTATATACAGTGTGTGCAAATGAGGTAAGATTATGGAGGTAAGGTAATAAATAGGCCATAGTGGCGAAATAATTACAATTTAGCAATTAAACACTGGCGTGATAGATGTGCAGGTAGAGATACTGGGGTGCAAAGGAGCAAAATATATATATAACAATATGGGGATGAGGTAGTTGGGTGGGCTATTTACAGATGGGCTATGTACAGGTGCAATGATCTGTGAGATGCTCTGACAGCTGGTGCTTAAAGTTAGAGAGGGAGATATAAGTCTCCAACTTATGACTTCAAGCCTATCAACTCCCAAGATTAGACTGCCAATACTAAAGTGCCTATAAGAACATCCAATGGTCAAAGGTATATGAAATACAAATCGTATAGAGAGAAATAGCAGAGAAATGGCAGAGAGAAATAGTCCTATAATTCCTATAATAACTACAACCTAAAACTTCTTTACTGGGAATATTAAACCACCAGCTTTCATATGTTCTCATGTTCTGAGCAAGTAACTTAAACGTTAGCTTTTTTACATGGCACATATTGCACTTTTACTTTCTTCTCCAACACTTTGTTTTTGCATTATTTAAACCAAATTGAACATGTTTCATTATTTATTTGAGACTAAATAGATTTTATTGATGGATTATATTAAGTTAAAATAAAAGGGTTCATTGTTCATTCAGTATTGTTGTAATTGTCATTATTACAAATATATATAAAAATCGGCCGATTAATCGGTATCGGCCTCTAGTGCATACGGCCCAGTACATCACTGGGGCCAAGCTTCCTGCCATTCAGGACCTCTATACCAGGCGGTGTCAGAGGAAGGTCCTAAAAATTGTCAAAGACTCCAGCCACCCTAGTTATAGACTGTTCTCTTTGCTACCACATGGCAAGCCTTACCGGAGCGCCAAGTCTTGGTCCAAGAGGCTTCTAAACAGCTTCTACCCCCCCAAGCCATAAGACTCCTGAACATCTAATCAAATGGCTACCCAGACTATTTGCATTGCCCCCCCCCCTTTTACGCTGCTGCTACTCTCTGTTATTATCTATGCATAGTCACTTTAATAACTCTACCTACATGTACGTATTACCTAAATTACCTCGACTAACAGGTGCCTCGTACATTGACACATTGACTCTGTACCAGTACCCCCTGTATATAGCCTCCACATTGACTCAGTACCCCTGTATATAGCCTCCACATTGACTCTGTACCGGTACCCCCTGTATATAGTCTCCACATTGACTCTGTACCGGTACCCCCTGTATATAGCCTCCACACTGACTCTGTACCAGTACCCCCTGTATATAGCCTCCACACTGACTCTGTACCGTAACACCCTGTATATAGCCTCCACATTGACTCTGTACCGTTACCCCCTGTATATAGCCTCCACATTGACTCGGTACCAGTACCCCCTGTATATAGCCTCCACATTGACTCTGTACCGGTACCCCCTGTATATAGCCTCCACACTGACTCTGTACCGTAAACACCCTGTATATAGCCTCCACATTGACTCTGTACTGGTACCCCCTGTATATAGCCTCCACATTGACTCTGTACCGGTACACCCTGTATATAGCCTCCACATTGACTCTGTACCGTTACCCCCTGTATATAGCCTCACTATTGTTATTTACTGCTGCTCTTTAATGATGTTACTTTTATTTCTTATTTTTCTTAAAACTGCATGGTTGGTTTAGGGCTTGTAAGTAAGCATTTAACTGTAAGGTCTATATACCTGTTGTATTCGGGGTATGTGACAAATAAAATGTATATATATATATTTTCTTTATATATAAATGATAAGATAGTTCGACAACCCTGTCTTTTTAAATGATATCAAAACACAACCATGTATCTTTTCCAGTGATGAAGACAAGGATATCTCATGGTACAGTGGGGTAAGCTAAATAGGTCACCTTCATCTCCTGAATGTTTTACCATTCAGGTCCAAAACGTCACTTTCTGACCACTTCTACAATGGGCAAATATATCTGGAAGGTTTCATTCAAATCGAAAGAGGTGCTGTCAAAAAAGTGATTGAATTCAAATGGATTTACCCCCATAAGAGGCTTAACTGCTCTGGTATCAGGAATAGCCCTAGGAGGGGGAGAGCAGCAGCACAGGAAACAGAGAACCACAGGTTGTCCTAACTGAGACAGGAAACAGAGAACCACAGGTTGTCCTAACTGAGACAGGAAACAGAGAACCACAGCTAGTCCTAACTGAGACAGGAAACAGAGAACCACAGGTTGTCCTAACTGAGACAGGAAACAGAGAATCACAGCTAGTCCTAACTGAGACAGGAAACAGAGAACCACAACTAGTCCTAACTGAGACAGGAAACAGAGAGACACAGCTAGTCCTAACTGAGACAGACAGGAAACAGAGAGACACAGCTAGTCTTAACTGAGACATGAAACACAGAACCACAGGTAGTCCTAACTGAGACAGGAAACAGAGAACCACAGGTTGTCCTAACTGAGACAGGAAACAGAACCACAGGTTGTCCTAACTGAGACAGGAAACAGAGAACCACAGCTAGTCCTAACTGAGACAGGAAACAGAGAACCACAGCTAGTCCTAACTGAGACAGGAAACAGAGAACCACAGCTAGTCCTAACTGAGACAGGAAACAGAACCACAGGTTGTCCTAACTGAGACAGGAAACAGAGAACCACAGCTAGTCCTAACTGAGACAGGAAACAGAGAGACACAGCTAGACCTAACTGAGACAGACAGGAAACAGAGAGACACAGCTAGTCCTAACTGAGACAGACAGGAAACGGTGAGACACAGCTAGCCCTAACTGAGACAGACAGGAAACAGAGAGACACAGCTAGTCCTAACTGAGACAGACAGGAAACAGAGAGACACAGCTAGTCCTAACTGAGACAGACAGGCTCTGGGGACACAGCCAGCCCTAACTGAGACAGACAGGCTCTGGGGACACAGCCAGCCCTAACTGAGACAGACAGGCTCTGTGGACACAGAGGGCTCTGGTCTAAAGTAGTGCACTATATAGGGAATAGGGTGCAGTTTGGAATGTAGCCCCAGAGCACAGTAAAGGCGTCCTCATGCTTCAATTCGGCTGGCGAACTGAACGAATGTGCTTGCATACATCCTTAAAATACCTTAGTTATATTGCTGTTTTTCAAGCTGTTTGTCCATTTTGAGATACCGTAGCCAAAATAGTCAGAATTAATCTAACTCTTAATCTACTCAATTCATTTAAAACTTTTTTGCCAAGGAGATCTTAGTTGCTCAATTTTACATCTTACTAGAAATGTTGGGTTCAGTATTTCTCAATGAAAACATGTGCATGAAAATTAGTCGTCTCTCGTCGAATGACAAAGACTTTATTGAAGAATCCCTACTGTTGACCAATCACAGACGAAGGGGCGTAGACTTTCGCCTACTGACTTCAGCTCGTCTCCGAACAACCCCCCCCCCAAAGAAAAATCGAACAAAAACTTCACAAGATGTCATCATAATGTATGCACAAACTGTTTCGGCTGGGAATCACGCAGACGCCTGTAGGGTTAGGGTCAGGGTCAGGGTTAGGGTCAGGGTCAGGGTTAGGGTCAGGGAAACTGTTTCGGCTGGGAATCACGCAGACGCCTGTAGGGTCAGGGTTAGGGTCAGGGTTAGGGAAACTGTTTCGGCTGGGAATCACGCAGACGCCTGTAGGGTTAGGGTCAGGGTTAGGGTCAGGGTCAGGGTTAGGGTCAGGGAAACTGTTTCGGCTGGGAATCACGCAGACGCCTGTAGGGTCAGGGTTAGGGTCAGGGTCAGGGTTAGGGAAACTGTTTCGGCTGGGAATCACGCAGACGCCTGTAGGGTTAGGGTTAGGGTCAGGGTTAGGGTCAGGGTCAGGGTCAGGGTTAGGGTCAGGGTTAGGGTCAGGGTTAGGGTCAGGGTCAGGGTTAGGGTCAGGGTTAGGGTCAGGGTTAGGGTCAGGGTTAGGGTTAGGGTCAGGGTTAGGGTCAGGGTTAGGGTTAGGGTCAGGGTCAGGGTCAGGGTTAGGGTCAGGGTCAGGGTTAGGGTTAGGGTCAGGGTTAGGGTTAGGGTTAGGGTCAGGGTCAGGGTTAGGGTCAGGGTCAGGGTCAGTCTGGAGGTCAGATAAAGGCTCTGTTGGAAATAAACTCTCCTCCCAAAGACTCTGGTTCTGGTGAAGCCTGGTCCTGGGCTACACTGCAGCTTGGTGTGGTTCTGGTGAAGCCTGGTCCTGGGCTACACTGCAGCTTGGTGTGGTTCTGGTGAAGCCTGGTCCTGGGCTAAGTGTTTTTGGCATTGTAGATTTGTCTTGACCAGAAGCAAAGAGAGCCATGTCACTTCTGTAGAACAGAACTTGCGCAGCTGCAATAAGTTAGCAACGGAGGAACCCCAATGTCAGAAATATACACGGTGTGAAAACACAATAAACTCCTGCTGTCAAAATAACCGGTATGAAACCCCTGTAAATGAATGGACAGTATGTATCCTACCCACCACCACAACAAATCCAGATATACCAGGGCCCAGATATACCAGGGGCCCAGATATAACAGGGCCCAGATATAACAGGGCCCAGATATACCAGGGGCCCAGATATACCAGGGGCCCAGATATACCAGGGGCCCAGATATACCAGTGGCCCAGATATACCAGGGGCCCAGATATACCAGGGGCCCAGATATACCAGGGGCCCAGATATACCAGGGGCCCAAATATAACGGGGTCCAGATATACCAGGGTCCCAGATATACCAGGGTCCCAGATATAACAGGGTCCCAGATATAACAGGGCCCCAGATATAACAGGGGCCCAGATATACCAGGGGCCCAGATATACCAGGGGCCCAAATATAACGGGGTCCCAGATATAACAGGGTCCCAGATATAACAGGGCCCCAGATATAACAGGGTCCCAGATATAACAGGGTCCCAGATATAACAGGGCCCCAGATATAACAGGGCCCCAGATATAACAGGGTCCCAGATATACCAGGGTCCCAGATATAACAGGGTCCCAGATATAACAGGGCCCCAGATATAACAGGGTCCCAGATATACCGTGATCCAGATATAACGGGGCCCAGATATAACAGGGCCCAGATATAACAGGGCCCCAGATATAACAGGGCCCCAGATATAACAGGGCCCCAGATATAACAGGGCCCCAGATATACCGGGGCCCAGATATACCGGGGTCCTATCGGCACCCTCCCCCATCTACAGATGCACTCTTTCACTTCGCCTAAAACAGCAACTCTCCTCCCACTCTTTCCTGTGCTTAGCCTGATCATACTAGGAAGGAATACGCTGAGCAAACACACAAACTGAGTTCCTTGCTGGAGGGTCACTAGACCTATCTGGTCTCAATATGGAAGTGTTGAGCTCGAAGAGAAGCTTCTCTTGAAGTGCGTGTGGCAAGTAAAACTGCAGAATGGATCCAGCATTGTGAACTTATGCCAAGGAACGACACAATGGGGTTTTACAGAAACCTGGGACACTCCTCCCAAAACATCTGATATGAGTCATTAGAAACCAATCTAGCCTACTGCACAGTCAAAACACATCAACAAAGACATGTAGTTTCATCATTTACCTAACAGAGATCTGGTTGAAATACATTCCCCCCTTTTTAAAAACATCTCATTTTCCAGAGCAATGGCCATGACTTTAGTTCAGAAATAATTATAAAATGTCGACTTTGAAACCTCTATTCCTCAAAATAACAGTCAATTATTTGGAGCACTGGTTTAACGTTGTCTTTTGTCATTGGTTTGTTAGTCAACAACCATGATTTGTTTGAAAATGATTCCTGCCCGTCTGACTCGCCTGTATGAGATTGACTCTCGAAGGGCGGATATACAGTATATCCGATTCCTGAGCTGGAGAGCAGCCTGTTGCGTGTGCCAAGATCCCAACTAGTCTGATTAGTCGCTCAGTAAATCGGGCCTACAGTAGAGCTTTAGACAAGGAAAATGTATGTGCGGTTAATCGAGATGCCTTTTCTTTCTTGAATCAACACAATAAACACATAACTATTTATTTTGCCGTATAAATTCGATAAAACGCTACTTTTCTTGTGCACAAAACCCGTAACTAGAAAAACAAGGTGAATACACAAAAAGACAACAACCGTTGATAAACACAAACCCAGAAAGAAACATCCCAGAAAGTTTGAGGCGCTGGCTAACGCCAGTCACTACACAGCGTAAACGTACACAGCTGACGATAGTACAGTAACTAGCTACTCACCCCAAGTTATTTTCCTGGGAATTTGGTCCTCTTAACCAAATTATAAACCCTTCTAAAACTACTATTCACAATCTGGACGCTCCTGGAACGCAATGGTGGTAGAAAGGCAAAGATATCCCAGTTTGTAGTCAGTGAAATCTTCTTCCCTTGAAAATGTTACAGAAGAAGCAGGCGGGGATTTGTGTCGAGCAGGGAGTTTCTGTCCCACTGACTGAATCAAAGAAATACGTTATTCTTCTTTGGTATCATGATATTCCTATATTTGTTTGTGCATGCCGCCACCTACTGTGCGGGAGTGTGAGGTCAGTCACATTACAGTTGGTGAAACAGAAATACAAAAAGGTGGAAAGGAAAAATGACACGATTACAAATGACCAACTACCATCTATATACCACTATTACATACCACCATCTATATACCACTATTACAGACCACCATCTATATACCACTATTACATACCACCATCTATATACCACTATTACATACCACCATCTATATACCACTATTACATACCACCATCTATATACCACTATTACATACCACCATCTATATACCACTATTACATACCACCATCTATATACCACTATTACATACCACCATCTATATACCACTATTACACACCACCATCTATATACCACTATTACATACCACCATCTATATACCACTATTACATACCACCAACTATATACCACTATTACCCATCACCATCTATATACCACTATTACATACCACCATCTATATACCACTATTACATACCACCAACTATATACCACTATTACACACCACCATCTATATACCACTATTACATACCACCAACTACCATCTATATACCACTATTACACACCACCATCTATATACCACTATTACACACCACCAACTATATACCACTATTACATACCACCAACTACCATCTATATACCACTATTACACACCACCATCTATATACCACTATTACACACCACCATCTATATACCACTATTACACACCACCAACTATATACCACTATTACATACCACCAACTACCATCTATATACCACTATTACACACCACCATCTATATACCACTATTACACACCACCATCTATATACCACTATTACACACCACCATCTATATACCACTATTACACACCACCATTTAACATCTATATACCACTATTACATACCACCAACTATATACCACTATTACACACCACCATCTATATACCACTATTACACACCACCATCTATATACCACTATTACATACCACCATCTATATACCACTATTACACACCACCATCTATATACCACTATTACATACCACCATCTATATACCACTATTACACACCACCAACTATATACCACTATTACACACCACCATCTAACATCTATATACCACTATTACATACCACCAACTAATATCTATATACCACTATTACACACCACCATCTATATACCAGTATTATATACCACCAACTAACATCTATATACCACTATTACATACCACCATCTATATACCACTATTACAAACCACCAACTATATACCACTATTACATACCACCATCTATATACCACTAGTACATACCACCAACTAACATCTATATACCACTATTAAATACCACCAACTAACATCTATATACAACTATTAAATACCACCATCTATATACCACTATTACATACCACCATCTATATACCACTATTACATACCACCAACTAACATCTATATACCACTATTACATACCACCATCTATATACCACTATTACATACCACCAACTAATATCTATATACAACTATTAAATACCACCATCTATATACCACTATTACATACCACCATCTATATACCACTATTACATACCACCATCTATATACCACTATTACATACCACCAACTAATATCTATATACAACTATTAAATACCACCATCTATATACCACTATTACATACCACCATCTATATACCACTATTACATACCACCAACTAACATCTATATACCACTATTACATACCACCAACTAATATCTATATACCACTATTACATACCACCATCTATATACCACTATTACATACCACCATCTATATACCACTATTACATACCACCATCTATATACCACTATTACACACCACCATCTATATACCACTATTACATACCACCATCTATGTACCACTATTACATACCACCAACTAACATCTATATACCACTATTACATACCACCAACTAATATCTATATACCACTATTACACACCACCATCTATATACCACTATTACATACCACCAACTAACATCTATATACCACTAGTACACACCACCATCTATATACCACTATTACATACCACCATCTATATACCACTATTACACACCACCAACTATATACCACTATTACACACCACCATCTATATACCACTATTACACACCACCATCTATATACCACTAATACATACCACCATCTATATACCACTATTACACACCACCAACTATATACCACTATTACACACCACCATCTATATACCACTATTACACACCACCATCTATATACCACTATTACATACCACCATCTATATACCACTATTACATACCACCAACTAACATCTATATACCACTAGTACACACCACCATCTACATACCACTATTACATACCACCATCTATATACCACTATTACACACCACCATCTATATACCACTATTACACACCACCATCTATATACCACTAGTACACACCACCATCTAACATCTATATACCACTATTACATACCACCAACTAACATCTATATACCACTATTACAAACCACCAACTATATACCACTATTACAAACCACCAACTACCATCTATATACCACTATTACACACCACCATCTATATACCACTAATAAACACCACCATCTATATACCACTATTACATACCACCATCTATATACCACTATTACACACCACCATCTATATACCACTATTACATACCACCATCTATATACCACTATTACATACCACCAACTACCATCTATATACCACTATTACATACCACCACCTATATACCACTATTACATACCACCATCTATATACCACTATTACATACCACCAACTATATACCACTATTACATACCACCACCTATATACCACTATTACATACCACCAACTACCATCTATATACCACTATTACACACCACCATCTATATACCACTATTACAGACCACCACCTATATACCACTATTACATACCACCATCTATATACCACTATTACACACCACCATCTATATACAACTATTACACACCACCAACTAACATCTATATACCACTTTTACATACCACCATCTATATACCACTATTACACACCACCATCTATATACCACTATTACATACCACCATCTATATACCACTATTACACACCACCAACTACCATCTATATACAACTATTACATACCACCAACTAACATCTATATACCACTATTACATACCACCATCTATATACCACTATTACACACCACCATCTATATACCACTATTACACACCACCATCTATATACCACTATTACACACCACCATCTATATACCACTATTACATACCACCATCTATATACCACTATTACATACCACCATCTATATACCACTATTACATACCACCAACTAACATCTATATACCACTATTACAAACCACCAACTAACATCTATATACCACTATTACATACCACCATTTATATACCACTATTACAAACCACCAACGAACATCTATATACCACTACTACATACCACCAACTACCATCTATAAACCACTATTACATACCACCATCTATATACCACTATTACATACCACCAACTACCATCTATATACCACTATTACATACCACCACCTATATACCACTATTACATACCACCACCTATATACCACTATTACATACCACCACCTATATACCACTATTACATACCACCAACTACCATCTATATACCACTATTACACACCACCAACTATATACCACTATTACAAACCACCAACTACCATCTATATACCACTATTACAATCCACCATCTATATACCACTATTACACACCACCATCTTTATACCACTATTACATACCACCATCTATATACCACTATTACATACCACCATCTATATACCACTATTACACACCACCATCTATATACCACTATTACAAACCACCAACTACCATCTATATACCACTATTACATACCAACATCTATATACCACTATTACATACCACCAACTACCATCTATATACCACTATTACATACCACCACCTATATACCACTATTACATACCAACACCTATATACCACTATTACATACCACCACCTATATACCACTATTACATACCACCAACTACCATCTATATACCACTATTACACACCACCATCTATATACCACTATTACATACCACCACCTATATACCACTATTACATACCACCAACTACCATCTATATACCACTATTACACACCACCATCTATATACCACTATTACACACCACCATCTATATACCACTATTACATACCACCATCTATATACCACTATTACACACCACCATCTATATACCACTATTACATACCACCAACTATATACCACTATTACATACCACCATCTATATACCACTAATACACACCACCATCTATATACCACTATTACATACCACCATCTATATACCACTATTACACACCACCATCTATATACCACTATTACACACCACCAACTAATATCTATATACCAATATTACACACCACCATCTATATACCACTATTACACAACACCATCTATATACCACTATTACATACCACCAACTACCATTTATATACCACTATTACACACCACCATCTATATACCACTATTACATACCACCAACTAACATCTATATACCACTATTACATACCACCAACTAACATCTATATACCACTATTACACAACACCATCTATATACCACTATTACATACCACCATCTATATACCACTATTACATACCACCAACTATATACCACTATTACATACCACCATCTATATACCACTATTACATACCACCAACTATATACCACTAGTACATACCACCAACTAACATCTATATACCAATATTACATACCACCATCTATATACCACTATTACAAACCACCAACTAACATCTATATACCACTATTACATACCACCATCTATATACCACTATTACATACCACCAACTATATACCACTATTACATACCACCATCTATATACCACTATTACACACCACCAACTAACATCTATATACCACTATTACAGACCACCAACTAACATCTATATACCACTATTACATACCACCAACTAACATCTATATACCACTATTACATACCACCATCTATATACCACTATTACATACCACCATCTATATGCCACTATTACATACCACCATCTATATGCCACTATTACACACCACCATCTATATACCACTATTACACACCACCATCTATATACCACTATTACATACCACCATCTATATACCACTATTACACACCACCATCTATATACCACTATTACATACCACCAACTATATACCACTATTACATACCACCATCTATATACCACTAATACACACCACCATCTATATACCACTATTACACACCACCATCTATATACCACTATTACATACCACCATCTATATACCACTATTACACACCACCATCTATATACCACTATTACATACCACCAACTATATACCACTATTACATACCACCATCTATATACCACTAATACACACCACCATCTATATACCACTATTACATGCCACCATCTATATACCACTATTACACACCACCATCTATATACCACTATTACACACCACCAACTAATATCTATATACCACTATTACACACCACCATCTATATACCACTATTACACAACACCATCTATATACCACTATTACATACCACCAACTACCATCTATATACCACTATTACACACCACCATCTATATACCACTATTACATACCACCAACTATATACCACTATTACATACCACCATCTATATACCACTATTACATACCACCATCTATATACCACTATTACATACCACCATCTATATACCACTATTACAAACCACCAACTAACATTTATATACCACTATTACATACCACCATCTATATACCACTATTACATACCACCATCTATATACCACTATTACATACCACCATCTATATACCACTATTACACACCACCATCTATATACCACTATTACAAACCACCAACTAACATCTATATGCCACTATTACATACCACCCACTAACATCTATATACCACTATTACATACCACCATCTATATACCACTATTACATACCACCATCTATATACCACTATTACACACCACCATCTATATACCACTATTACAAACCACCAACTAACATCTATATGCCACTATTACAAACCACCCACTAACATCTATATACCAATATTACATACCACCATCTATATACCACTATTACAAACCACCAACTAACATCTATATACCACTATTACATACCACCATCTATATACCACTATTACATACCACCAACTAACATCTATATACCACTATTACATACCACCATCTATATACCACTATTACATACCACCATCTATATACCACTATTACATACCACCATCTATATACCACTATTACATACCACCAACTAACATCTATATACCACTATTACATACCACCATCTATATACCACTATTACATACCACCATCTATATACCACTATTACAAACCACCCACTAACATCTATATACCACTATTACATACCACCATCTATATACCACTATTACATACCACCATCTATATACCACTATTACACACCACCCACTAACATCTATATACCACTATTACATACCACCATCTATATACCACTATTACACACCACCATCTATATACCACTATTACAAACCACCAACTAACATCTATATGCCACTATTACAAACCACCCACTAACATCTATATACCAATATTACATACCACCATCTATATGCCACTATTACAAACCACCCACTAACATCTATATACCAATATTACATACCACCATCTATATACCACTATTACATACCACCAACTAACATCTATATACCACTATTACATACCACCATCTATATACCACCATTACATACCACCAACTAACATCTATATACCACTAGTACACACCACCAACTATATACCACTATATATAGGTCTATTTTAATAAAGGCCAGGTCTATTATACTACAGGCCAGGTTTTTTATAATACAGACCAGGTCTATTATATTACAGGCCAGGTCTATTATAATACAGACCAGGTCTATTATACTACAGACCAGGTCTATTATAATACAGACCAGGTCTATTATAATACAGGCCAGGTCTATTATAATACACACCATGTCTATTAAAATACAGGTCTATTATATTACAGGCCAGGTCTATTATAATACAGACCAGGTCTATTATAATACAGACCAGGTCTATTATAATACAGACCAGATCTATTTTAATACAGGCCTATTATACTACACGCCAGGTTTTTTATAATACAGACCAGGTCTATTATAATACACACCATGTCTATTAAAATACAGGTCTATTATATTACAGGCCAGGTCTATTATAATACAGACCAGGTCTATTATAATACAGACCAGGTCTATTTTAATACAGACCTGGTCTATTATCATGCAGGCCTGGTCTATTATAATACAGGTCTATTATAATACAGACCAGGTCTATTATAATACAGACCAGGTCTATTATAATACAGACCATGTCTATTGTAATACAGGCCAGGTCTATTATACTACAGGCCAGGTCTTTTATAATACAGACCAGGTCTATTTTAATACAGGCCAGGTCTATTATAATACAGGCCAGGTCTATTATAATACAGGCCTGGTCTACAGATCAGGTCAATTATTTTACAGACCAGGTCTTTTATAATACAGTCCAGGTCTATTATGATACAGACCAGGTTTATTATAATACAGGCCTGGTCTATTATAATACAGCCTTGTCTATTTTAATACGGGCCAGGTCTATCACAATACAGGCCAGGTCTATTGTAATACAGACCAGGTCTATTATAATACAGACCAGGTATATTTTAATACAGACCAGGTCTATTATAATACAGGCCTGGTCTATTTTAATACAGGCCAGGTCTATTATAATACAGACCAGGTCTATTAAAATACAGGCCAGGTCTATTATAATACAGACCAGGTCTATTTTAATACAGGCCAGGTCTATTATAATACAGACCAGGTCTATTTTAATACAGGCCTGGTCTATTATAATACAGGTCTATTATATTAAAGGCCAGGTCTATTATAATACAGACCAGGTCTATTATAATATAGACCAGGTATATTATAATACAGACCAGGTCTATTTTAAAACAGAACTGGTCTATTATAATGCAGGTCTATTATATTACAGGCCAGGTCTATTATAATACAGACCAGGTCTATTATAATATAGACCAGGTCTATTTTAATACAGACCTGGTCTATTATAATACAGGCAAGGTCTACAGATCAGGTCAATTATATTACAGACCAGGTCTTTTATAATACAGTCCCGGTCTATTTTAATACAGACCAGGTCTATTATAATACAGGCCAGGTCTATTATGATACAGACCAGGTCTATTATAATACAGCCTTGTCTATTTTAATACAGGCCAGGTCTATCACAATACAAGCCCAGGTCTATTTTAATACAGACCAGGTGCGGGTTATTCCACCTCCCCGCACTGGTCGGGCGACGGGGAGTATTCAACCAGGTAGGGTTGGGCAGGCTCAATGCTCAAGAGAGCCAGTACGCCTGCACGGTCCGGTATTTCCGGCGCCACCTCCCCGCCCCAGCCTAGTACCAACAGTGCCTACACCACGCACCAGGCTTCCAGTGCGTTTTCAGAGCCCTGTTCCTCCTCCACGCACTCTCCCTGTGGTGCGTGTCTCCAGCCCAGTGCCTCCAGTTCCGGCACCACGCACTAAGCCACCTGTGCGTCTCCTGAGTCCTGTACACACTGTTACTTCTCCCCGTACTAGTCCTGATGTGCGTGCACTCAGCCTGGTGCCACCAGTGCCGGTACCACGCACCAGGCACAGAGTACGCTTTGAGAGTTCAGTGTGCCCTGTTCCTGCTCCCCGCACTAGAATGAAGGTGCGTGTCCTTAGCCCGGTGCCTCCAGTTCCGGCACCACGCACCAGGTCTACAGTGCGCCTTATCCGGCCAGAGCCATCCGTCTCCCCAGCGCCATCTGAGCCATCCGTCTCCCCAGCGCCATCTGAGCCATCCGTCTCCCCAGCGCCATCTGAGCCATCCGTCTCCCCAGCGCCATCTGAGCCATCCGTCTCCCCAGCGCCATCTGAGCCATCCGTCTGCCCAGTGCCGTCTGAGCCATCCGTCTGTCCCGAGCCATTAGAGCCGCCCGTCTGTCCCGAGCCGTCAGAGCCGATAGTCAGTCAGGAGCCGCTAGAGCCATTCGTCAGACAGGATCTGCCAGAGCCGCCAACCAGACAGGATCTGCCAGAGCCGCCAACCAGACAGGATCTGCCAGAGCCGCCAACCAGACAGGATCTGCCAGAGCCGCCAACCAGACAGGATCTGCCAGAGCCGCCAACCAGACAGGACCAGCCAGAGCCGTCCAGCCAGGACCAGCCAGAGCCGTCCAGCCAGGACCAGCCAGAGCCGTCCAGCCAGGACCAGCCAGAGCCGTCCAGCCAGGAGCTGCCAGAGCCGTCCAGCCAGGACCAGCCAGAGCCGTCCAGCCAGGACCAGCCAGAGCCGTCCAGCCAGGAGCTGCCAGAGCCGTCCAGCCAGGACCAGCCAGAGCCGTCCAGCCAGGACCAGCCAGAGCCGTCCAGCCAGGACCAGCCAGAGCCGTCCAGCCAGGAGCTGCCAGAGGCAGCCAGCCAGGATCCGCCAGAGCCAGCCAGCCAGGATCCGCCAGAGTCAGCCAGCCAGGATCCGCCAGAGTCAGCCAGCCATGAGCGTCCAGAGCCGTCAGCCAGCCATGAGCGTCCAGAGCCGTCAGCGAGCCATGACCAGCCAGAGCCAGCCAGCCAGGATCCGCCAGAGCCAGCCAGCCAGGATCCGCCAGTCATTCTGGTGTTGCCCCCCATTCTGGTGTTGCCCCTTAATTTAGGTGGGGTTATTTGGAGGGTGGTCATTTTGAGGAGGCTATGGAAGCTGGGATTGACTATGGTGGGGTGGGGACCTCGTCCAGAGCCTGAGCCACCACCGTGGTCAGATGCCCACCCAGACCCTCCCCTAGACTTTTGGTAGTGCGTCCGGAGTACGCACCTTGAGGGGGGGGTTATGTCACGTTCCTGACCTATTTTCTGTTGTTTTGTATGTGTTAGTCGGTCAGGGCGTGAGTGTGGGTGGGCATTTCTATGTTTTGTGTTTCTATGTTTAGGTCTTGTAATCAGCCTTATATGGTTCTCAATCAGAGACAGGTGTTTGACGTTTTCCTCTGATTGAGAACCATATATAGGTTGGCTGTTCACACTGTTTGTTTGTGGGTGATTGTCTCCTGTGTCTGTGTCTATGTTGCACCATACGGGACTGTTTTCGGTTTGTTTGTACGTTCGTTAATTTATGTAGTCATTTCCCTGTTCGTGCTTTCTTCGTGTTTCATGTAAGTTCTTACGTCCAGGTCTGTCTACATCGTTTGTTGTTTTGTTAGTTATCAAGTATAGTTTGTTTTTTCGTCTTTCGTCTGTTTTGTTTAATAAATTATCATGTCATCATACCTCGCTGCGTATTGGTCCTCCGATCCTTCTCTCCTCTCCTCGTCTGAGGAGGAGGAAGATCTAGAAAGCCGTTACAACAGACCAGGTCTCTTACAATGCAGTCCAAGTTTATTATGATACAGAGCAGGTCTATTATAATAAAGGCCTGGTCTATTATAATACAGGCCTGATCTATTTTAATACAGGTCAGGTCTATTACAATACAGGCCAGGTCTATTATAATACAGGCCAGGTCTACAGATCAGGTCAATTATATTACAGACCAGGTCTTTTATAATACAGTCCAGGTCTATTATGATACAGACCAGGTTTATTATAATACAGGCCTGGTCTATTATGATACAGCCTTGTCTATTTTAATACAGGCCAGGTCTATCACAATACAGGCCAGGTCTATTTTAATACAGACCAGGTCTATTATAATACAGACCAGGTATATTATAATACAGACCAGGTCTATTATAATACAGGCCCGGTCTATTTTAATACAGGCCAGGTCTATTATAATACAGGCCAGGTCTATTATAATACAGGCCAGGTCTATTATAATACAGCCTTGTCTATTTTAATACAGGCCAGGTCTATCACAATACAGGCCAGGTCTATTTTAATACAGACCAGGTCTATTATAATACAGACCAGGTATATTATAATACAGACCAGGTCTATTCTAATACAGGCCCGGTCTATTTTAATACAGGCCAGGTCTATTATAATACAGGCCAGGTCTATTATAATACAGGCCAGGTCTATTATAATACAGGCCAGGTCTATTATAATACAGACCAGGTCTATTTTAATACAGGCCAGGTCTATTATAATACAGACCAGGTCTATTATAATATAGACCAGGTATATTATAATACAAGCCAGGTCTATTATAATACAGGCCAGGTCTATTATACTACAGGCAAGGTCTATTATAATACAGATCAGGTCTATTTTAATACAGGCTTGGTCTATTTTAATGCAGGTCGATTATATTACAGGCCAGGTCTATTATAATACATACCAGGTCTATTATAATACAGACCAGGTCTATTTTAATACAGGCCTGGTCTATTATAATACAGGTCTATTATAATACAGTCCAGGTCTATTATAATACAGACCAGGTCTATTATAATACAGGCCAGGTCTATTATAATACAGACCATGTCTATTGTAATACAGGCCAGGTCTATTATACTACAGGCCAGGTCTTTTATAATACAGACCAGGTCTATTTTAATACAGGCCAAGTCTATTACAATACAGACCAGGTCTTTTATAATACAGTACAGGTCTATTATGATACAGACCAGGTTTATTATAATACAGGCCTGGTCTATTATAATACATGTATATTATAAAACAGACCAGGTCTATTATAATACAGACCAGGTCTATTATAATACAGACCAGATCAATTATAATACAGAAAATGTCTTTTGTAATACAGGCCAGGTCTATTATACTACAGGCCTGGTCTATTATAATTCAGAACTGGTCTATTATAATACATGCCATGTCTATTATAATACAGACCAGGTCTATTGTGATACAGACCAGGTCTATTATAATACAGGCCTGGTCTATTATAATACAGGCATGGTCTATTATAATACAGGCCTGGTCTATTAAAATACAGGCCAGGTCTATTATAATACAGGCCTGGTCTATTATAATACAGGCCAGGTCTATTACAATACAGGCCTGGTCTATTATAATGCAGGCCTGGTCTATTTTAATACAGGCCAGGTCTATTACATTCCAGTCCAGGTCTATTATAATACAGACCAGGACTATTTTAATACAGGCCTGGTATATTATAATACAGGCTTGTCTATTATAATACAGGTCTATTATATTACAGGCCAGGTCTATTATAATAACGACCAGGTCTATTATAATACATACCAGGTCTATTTTAATACAGACCAGGTATATTTTAATACAGGCCAGGTCTATTATAATCCAGACCAGGTCTATTTTAATACAGGCCTGTTCTATTATAATACAGGCCAGGTCTACAGATCAAGTCAATTATATTACAGACCAGGTCTTTAATAATACAGACCAGGTCTATTGTGATACAGACCAGGTCTATTATAATACAGGCCTGGTCTATTATAATACAGGCCGGGTCTACTAAAATACAGTTCAGGTCTATTGTAATACAGGCCAGGTCTATTATACTACAGGCCAGTTCTATTATAATACAGACCAGGTCTATTGTAATACAGACCAGGTCTATTATAATACAGGCCAGGTCTATTATAATACAGACCAGGTCTATTATAATACAGGCCAGGTCTATTATAATACAGGCCTGGTCTATTATAATACAGGTCTATTATATTACAGGCCAGGTCTATTATAATACAGACCAGGTCTATTATAATACAGGCCAGGTCTATTATAATACAGGCCTGGTCTATTATAATACAGTCCAGGTCTATTATAGTACAGGCCTGGTCTATTATAATACAGACCATGTCTATTATAATACAGACCAGGTCTATTATAATACAGGCCCAGTCTATTTTAATACAGGCCAGGTCTATTATAATACAGACCAGGTCTATTATATTACAGGCTTGTCTATTATAATACAGGTCTATTATATTACAGGCCAGGTCTAATATAATACAGAGCAGGTCTATTATAGTACATACGAGGTCTATTTTAATACAGACTAGGTCTATTTTATTACAGGCCAGGTCTATTATTAGACAGGCCAGGTCTATTATAATACATCTACTATAACCCTGACCACCTCAACTATAGACCACATCTACTATAACCCTGACCACATCTACTATAACCCTGATTACATCTACTATAGACCACATCTACTATAACCCTGACCACATCTACTATAGACCACATCTACTATAACCCTGACCACATTTACTATAGACCACATCTACTATAACCCTGACCACATCTACTATAGACTACATCTACTATAACATATACTATAACCCTGACCACATCTAATATAGACCACATCTACTATAACATATACTATAACCCTGACCACACCTACTATAACCCTGATTACATCTACTATAGACCACATCTACTATAACCCTGACCACATCTACTATAGACCACATCTACTATAACCCTGACCACATTTACTATAGACCACATCTACTATAACCCTGACCACATCTACTATAGACTACATCTACTATAACCCTGACCACTTCTACTATAACCCTGACTACATCTACTATAACCCTGACCACATCTAGTATATACCACATCTACTATAGACCACATCTACTATAACCATGACCACATCTACTATAGACCACATCTGCTATAACCCTGACCACATCTACTGTAGACCACATCTACTATAACCCTGACCACATCTACTATAACCCTGACCAAATCTACTATAGACCACATCTACTATAACACTGACCACATCTACTATAACCCTGACCACATCTACTATAACCCTGACCACATCTACAATAACCCTGACCACATCTACTACAACCCTGACCACATCTACTATAACCCTGACCACATCTACTATAGACCACATCTACTATAGACCACATCTACTATAACCCTGACCACATCTAATATTACCCTGACCACATCTACTATAGACCACATCTACTATAGACCACATCTACTATAACACTGACCACATCTACTATAACCCTGACCACATCTACTATAGACCACATCTACTATAGACCACATCTACTATAACCCTGACCACATCTACTATTACCCTGACCACATCTACTATAGACCACATCTACTATAGACCACATCTACTATAACCCTGACCACATCTACTATAACCCTGACCAAATCTAACATAGACCACATCTATTATAACCCTTGTCACATCTACTATAGACCACATCTACTATAGACCACATCTATTATAACCCTGACCACATCTACTATAACCCTGACCACATCTACTATTTCCCTGACCACATCTACTATAGACCACATCTACTATAGACCACATCTACTATTACCCTGACCACATCTACTATAAACCACATCTACTATAGACCACATCTACTAAAACCCTGACCACATCTACTATAACCCTGACCAAATCTACTGTAGACCACATCTACTACAGATCACATCTACTATAACCCTGACCACATCTACTATAACCCTGACCACATCTACAATAACCCTGACCACATCTACTACAACCCTGACCACATCTACTATAACCCTGACCACATCTACTATAGACCACATCTACTATAACACTGACCACATCTACGATAACCCTGACCAAATCTACTATAGGCCACATCTACTATAACCCTGACCAAATCTACTATAGACCACATCTACTATAACCCTGACCACATCTACTACAACCCTGACCGCATCTACTATAGACCACATCTACTATAACCCTGACCACGTCTGCTATAGACTACATCTACTATAACCCTGACCACATCTACTATAACCCTGACTACATCTACTATTACCCTGACCACATCTACTATAGACCACATCTACTATAGACCACGTCTACTATAATCCTGGTCACATCTACTATAACCCTGACCACATCTACTATAACCCTGACCACATCTACTATTACCCTGACCTCATCTACTATAGACCACATCTACTATAGACCACATCTACTATAACCCTGACCACATCTACTATAACCCTGGCCACATCTACTATTACCCTGACCACATCTACTATAGACCACATCTACTATAACCCTGACCACATCTACTATAACCCTGACCACATCTACTATAACCCTGACCACATCAACTATAGACCACATCTAATATAGACAACATCTACTATAACCTATACTATAACCCAGACCACATCTACTATAGACCACATATACTATAACCCTGACCACATCTACTATAACCCTGACCAAATCTACTATAGACCACATCTACTATAACCCTGTACACATCACCTATAGACCAAATCTACTAAAACCCTGACTACATCTACTATAGACCACATCTACTATAGACCACATCTACTATAACCCTGACCACATCTACTATTACCCTGACAACATCTACTATAGACCACATCTACTATAACCCTGACCACATCTACTATAGACCACATCTACTATAACCCTGACCACATCTACTATAGACCACATCTACTATAGACCACATCTACTACAACCCTGACCACATCTACTATTACCCTGACCACATCTACTATAGACCACATGTACTATAACCCTGACCACATCTACTTTAGACCACATCTACTATAACCCTGACCACATCTACTATAGACCACATCTACTATAACCCTGACTACATCTACTATAACCCTGACCACATCTACTATAGACCACATCTACTATAACCCTGACCACATCTAATATAACCCTGACCACATCTACTACTACCCTGACCACATCTACTATAGACCACATCTACTATAGACCACATCTACTATAACCCTGACCACATCTACTATAACCCTGACCAAATCTACTATAGACCACATCTACTATAGACCACATCTACTATAACCCTGACCACATCTACTATAACCCTTACCACATCTACTATAACCCTGACCACATCTACTATAACCCTGACCACATCAACTATAGACCACATCTAATATAGACAACATCTACTATAACCTATACTATAACCCAGACCACATCTACTATAGACCACATATTCTATAACCCTGACCACATCTACTATAGACCACGTCTACTATAACCCTGACTACATCTACTATAACCCTGACCACATCTACTATAGACCACATCTACTATAACCCTGACTACATCTACTATAACCCTGACCACATCTACTATAGTCCACATCTACAATAACCCTGGTCACATCTACTATAGACCACATCTACTATAGACCACATCTACTATAACCCTTACCACATCTACTTTAACCCTGACCACATCTACTATAACCCTGACCACATTTACTATAGACCACATCTAATCTAGACCACATCTAATATAACCCTGACCACATCTACTATAACCCTAACTACATCTACTATAGACCACATCTACTCTAATCCTGACCACATTTACTATAACCCTGACCACATCTACTATAGGCCACATATACTATAACCCTGACCACATATACTATAGACCACATCTACTATAACCCTGACTACATCTACTATAACCCTGACCACATCTACTATAGGCCACATATACTATAACCCTGACCACATATACTATAGACCACATCTACTATAACCCTGACTACATATACTATCGACCACATCTACTATAACCCTTACCACATCTACTTTAACCCTGACCACATCTACTATAACCCTGACTACATCTACTATAGGCCACATATACTATAACCCTGACCACATCTACTATAGACCACATCTACTATAAACCTGACCACATCTACTATAGACCACATCTAATATAACCCTGACCACATCTACTATAACCCTAACTACATCTACTATAGACCACATCTACTCTAATCCTGACCACATTTACTATAGACCAGATCTACTATAACCCTGACCACATCTACTATAACCCTGACCACATCTACTATAGACCACATCTACTATAACCCTGACCACATCTACTATAGACCACATCTAATATAACCCTGACCACATCTACTATAGACCACATCTAATATAACCCTGACCACATCTACTATAGGCCACATATACTATAACCCTGACCACATCTACTATAGACCACATCTACTATAACCCTGACCACATCTACTATAGACCACATCTACTCTACCCCTGACCACATTTACTATAGACCACATCTACTATAACCCTGACCACATCCACTATAACCCTGACCACATCTACTATAACCCTGACTACATCTAATATAACCCTGACCACATCTACTATAGGCCACATATACTATAACCCTGACCACATATACTATAGACCACATCTACTATAACCCTGACTACATATACTATCGACCACATCTACTATAACCCTGACTACATCTACTATAGACCACATCTACTATAACCCTGACCACATCTACTATAACCCTGACTACATCTACTTTAACCCTGACCACATCTAGTATAGACCACATCTACTATAGACCACATCTACTATAACCCTGACCACATCTACTATAACCCTGACCAAATCTAATGTAGACCACATATACTATAACCCTGACCACATCTACTATAACCCGGACCACATCTACTATAGACCAAATCTACTATAACCCTGACCACATCTACTATAACCCTGACCACATCTACTATAACCCTGACCACATCTACTATAACCCTGATTACATCTACTATAGACCACATCTACTATAACCCTGACCACATCTACTATAGACCACATCTACTATAACCCTGACCACATTTACTATAGACCACATCTACTATAACCCTGACCACATCTACTTTAGACTACATCTACTATAACATATACTATAACCCTGACCACATCTAATATAGACCACATCTACTATAACATATACTATAACCCTGACCACACCTACTATAACCCTGATTACATCTACTATAGACCACATCT
Organism: Salvelinus alpinus; assembly: GCF_045679555.1. NCBI lineage: Eukaryota > Metazoa > Chordata > Actinopteri > Salmoniformes > Salmonidae > Salvelinus > Salvelinus alpinus. The sequence continues at coordinate 2,385,009 of NC_092100.1, read as the reverse complement.
ACTATAACCCTGACCACATCTACTATAACCCTGACCACATCTACTATTACCCTGACCTCATCTACTATAGACCACATCTACTATAGACCACATCTACTATTACCCTGACCACATCTACTATAGACCACATCTACTATAACCCTGACCACATCTACTATAGACCACATCTACTATAGACCACATCTACTATAACCCTGACCACATCTACTATTACCCTGACAACATCTACTATAGACCACATCTACTATAACCCTGACCACATCTACTATAGACCACATCTACTATAACCCTGACCACATCTACTATAGACCACATCTACTATAGACCACATCTACTACAACCCTGACCACATCTACTATTACCCTGACCACATCTACTATAGACCACATTTACTATAACCCTGACCACATCTACTTTAGACCACATCTACTATAACCCTGACCACGTCTACTATAGACTACATCTACTATAACCCTGACCACATCTACTATAACCCTGACTACATCTACTATTACCCTGACCACATCTACTATAGACCGCATCTACTATAGACCACGTCTACTATAATCCTGGTCACATCTACTATAGACCACATCTACTATAGACCACATCTACTATAACCCTGACCACATCTACTATAACCCTGACCACATCTACTATTACCCTGACCTCATCTACTATAGACCACATCTACTATAGACCACATCTACTATAACCCTGACCACATCTACTATAACCCTGGCCACATCTACTATTACCCTGACCACATCTACTATAGACCACATCTACTATAACCCTGACCACATCTACTATAACCCTGACCACATCTACTATAACCCTGACCACATCAACTATAGACCACATCTAATATAGACAACCCTGACCACATCTACTATAACCTATAATATAACCCAGACCACATCTACTATAGACCACATCTACTATAACCCTGACCACACCACCTATAGACCAAATCTACTATAACCCTGACCACATCTACTATAGACCACATCTACTATAGACCACATCTACTATAACCCTGACCACATCTACTATAACCCTGACCACATCTACTATAACCATGACCACATCAACTATAGACCACATCTAATATAGACAACCCTGACCACATCTACTATAACCTATACTATAACCCAGACCACATCTACTATAGACCACATCTACTATAACCCTGACCACATCTACTATAGACCACATCTACTATAACCCTGACCACATCTACTATAGACCACATCTACTATAGACCACATCTACTACAACCCTGACCACATCTACTATTACCCTGACCACATCTACTATAGACCACATGTACTATAACCCTGACCACATCTACTTTAGACCACATCTACTATAACCCTGACCACATCTACTATAGACCACATCTACTATAACCCTGACTACATCTACTATAACCCTGACCACATCTACTATAGACCACATCTACTATAACCCTGACCACATCTAATATAACCCTGACCACATCTACTACTACCCTGACCACATCTACTATAGACCACATCTACTATAGACCACATCTACTATAACCCTGACCACATCTACTATAACCCTGACCAAATCTACTATAGACCACATCTACTATAGACCACATCTACTATAACCCTGACCACATCTACTATAACCCTTACCACATCTACTATAACCCTGACCACATCTACTATAACCCTGACCACATCAACTATAGACCACATCTAATATAGACAACATCTACTATAACCCAGACCACATCTACTATAGACCACATATTCTATAACCCTGACCACATCTACTATAGACCACGTCTACTATAACCTTGACTACATCTACTATAACCCTGACCACATCTACTATAGACCACATCTACTATAACCCTGACTACATCTACTATAACCCTGACCACATCTACTATAGTCCACATCTACAATAACCCTGGTCACATCTACTATAGACCACATCTACTATAGACCACATCTACTATAACCCTTACCACATCTACTTTAACCCTGACCACATCTACTATAACCCTGACCACATCAACTATAGACCACATCTAATCTAGACCACATCTAATATAACCCTGACCACATCTACTATAACCCTAACTACATCTACTATAGACCACATCTACTCTAATCCTGACCACATTTACTATAACCCTGACCACATCTACTATAGGCCACATATACTATAACCCTGACCACATATACTATAGACCACATCTACTATAACGCTGACTACATCTACTATAACCCTGACCACATCTACTATATGCCACATATACTATAACCCTGACCACATATACTATAGACCACATCTACTATAACCCTATACCACATCTACTATAACCCTTACCACATCTACTTTAACCCTGACCACATCTACTATAACCCTGACTACATCTACTATAGGCCACATATACTATAACCCTGACCACATCTACTATAGACCACATCTACTATAACCCTGACCACATCTACTATAGACCACATCTAATATAACCCTGACCACATCTACTATAACCCTAACTACATCTACTATAGACCACATCTACTCTAATCCTGACCACATTTACTATAGACCAGATCTACTATAACCCTGACCACATCTACTATAACCCTGACCACATCTACTATAGACCACATCTACTATAACCCTGACCACATCTACTATAGACCCCATCTAATATAACCCTGACCACATCTACTATAGACCACATCTAATATAACCCTGACCACATCTACTATAGGCCACATATACTATAACCCTGACCACATCTACTATAGACCACATCTACTATAACCCTGACCACATCTACTATAGACCACATCTACTCTACCCCTGACCACATTTACTATAGACCACATCTACTATAACCCTGACCACATCCACTATAACCCTGACCACATCTACTATAACCCTGACTACATCTAATATAACCCTGACCACATCTACTATAGGCCACATATACTATAACCCTGACCACATATACTATAGACCACATCTACTATAACCCTGACTACATATACTATCGACCACATCTACTATAACCCTGACTACATCTACTATAGACCACATCTACTATAACCCTGACTACATCTACTTTAACCCTGACCACATCTAGTATAGACCACATCTACTATAGACCACATCTACTATAACCCTGACCACATCTACTATAACCCTGACAAATCTAATGTAGACCACATATACTATAACCCTGACCACATCTACTATAACCCGGACCACATCTACTATAGACCAAATCTACTATAACCCTGACCACATCTACTATAACCCTGACCACATCTACTATAACCCTGACCACATCTACTATAACCCTGATTACATCTACTATAGACCACATCTACTATAACCCTGACCACATCTACTATAGACCACATCTACTATAACCCTGACCACATTTACTATAGACCACATCTACTATAACCCTGACCACATCTACTATAGACTACATCTACTATAACATATACTATAACCCTGACCACATCTAATATAGACCACATCTACTATAACATATACTATAACCCTGACCACACCTACTATAACCCTGATTACATCTACTATAGACCACATCTACTATAACCCTGACCACATCTACTATAACCCTGACCACATCTACTATTACCCTGACCTCATCTACTATAGACCACATCTACTATAGACCACATCTACTATAACCCTGGCCACATCTACTATTACCCTGACCACATCTACTATAGACCACATCTACTATAACCCTGACCACATCTACTATAGACCACATCTACTATAGACCACATCTACTATAACCCTGACCACATCTACTATTACCCTGACAACATCTACTATAGACCACATCTACTATAACCCTGACCACATCTACTATAGACCACATCTACTATAACCCTGACCACATCTACTATAGACCACATCTACTATAGACCACATCTACTACAACCCTGACCACATCTACTATTACCCTGACCACATCTACTATAGACCACATGTACTATAACCCTGACCACATCTACTTTAGACCACATCTACTATAACCCTGACCACATCTACTATAGACCACATCTACTATAACCCTGACCACATCTACTATAGACCACATCTACTATAACCCTGACCACATCTACTATAGACCACATCTACTATAGACCACATCTACTATAACCCTGACCACATCTACTATTACCCTGACAACATCTACTATAGACCACATCTACTATAACCCTGACCACATCTACTATAGACCACATCTACTATAACCCTGACCACATCTACTATAGACCACATCTACTATAGACCACATCTACTACAACCCTGACCACATCTACTATTACCCTGACCACATCTACTATAGACCACATGTACTATAACCCTGACCACATCTACTTTAGACCACATCTACTATAACCCTGACCACATCTACTATAGACCACATCTACTATAACCCTGACTACATCTACTATAACCCTGACCACATCTACTATAGACCACATCTACTATAACCCTGACCACATCTAATATAACCCTGACCACATCTACTACTACCCTGACCACATCTACTATAGACCACATCTACTATAGACCACATCTACTATAACCCTTACCACATCTACTATAACCCTGACTACATCTACTATAACCCTGACTACATCTACTATAACCCTGACTACATCTACTTTAACCCTGACCACATCTAGTATAGACCACATCTACTATAGACCACATCTACTATAACCCTGACCACATCTACTATAACCCTGACCAAATCTAATGTAGACCACATATACTATAACCCTGACCACATCTACTATAACCCGGACCACATCTACTATAGACCACATCTACTATAACCCTGACTACATCTACTATAGACCACATCTACTATAACCCTGACCACATCTACTATAACCCTGACTACATCTACTATAACCCTGACTACATCTACTATAACCCTGACCACATCTACTATAACCCTGATTACATCTACTATAGACCACATCTACTATAACCCTGACCACATCTACTATAGACCACATCTACTATAACCCTGACCACATTTACTATAGACCACATCTACTATAACCCTGACCACATCTACTATAGACTACATCTACTATAACATATACTATAACCCTGACCACATCTAATATAGACCACATCTACTATAACATATACTATAACCCTGACCACACCTACTATAACCCTGATTACATCTACTATAGACCACATCTACTATAACCCTGACCACATCTACTATAGACCACATCTACTATAACCCTGACCACATTTACTATAGACCACATCTACTATAACCCTGACCAAATCTACTATAGACTACATCTACTATAACCCTGACCACTTCTACTATAACCATGACTACATCTACTATAACCCTGACCACATCTAGTATATACCACATCTACTATAGACCACATCTACTATAACCATGACCACATCTACTATAGACCACATCTGCTATAACCCTGACCACATCTACTGTAGACCACATATACTATAACCCTGACCACATATACTATAGACCACATCTACTATAACCCTGACTACATATACTATCGACCACATCTACTATAACCCTTACCACATCTACTTTAACCCTGACCACATCTACTATAACCCTGACTACATCTACTATAGGCCACATATACTATAACCCTGACCACATCTACTATAGACCACATCTACTATAACCCTGACCACATCTACTATAGACCACATCTAATATAACCCTGACCACATCTACTATAACCCTAACTACATCTACTATAGACCACATCTACTCTAATCCTGACCACATTTACTATAGACCAGATCTACTATAACCCTGACCACATCTACTATAACCCTGACCACATCTACTATAGACCACATCTACTATAACCCTGACCACATCTACTATAGACCCCATCTAATATAACCCTGACCACATCTACTATAGACCACATCTAATATAACCCTGACCACATCTACTATAGGCCACATATACTATAACCCTGACCACATCTACTATAGACCACATCTACTATAACCCTGACCACATCTACTATAGACCACATCTACTCTACCCCTGACCACATTTACTATAGACCACATCTACTATAACCCTGACCACATCCACTATAACCCTGACCACATCTACTATAACCCTGACTACATCTAATATAACCCTGACCACATCTACTATAGGCCACATATACTATAACCCTGACCACATATACTATAGACCACATCTACTATAACCCTGACTACATATACTATCGACCACATCTACTATAACCCTGACTACATCTACTATAGACCACATCTACTATAACCCTGACTACATCTACTTTAACCCTGACCACATCTAGTATAGACCACATCTACTATAGACCACATCTACTATAACCCTGACCACATCTACTATAACCCTGACCAAATCTAATGTAGACCACATATACTATAACCCTGACCACATCTACTATAACCCGGACCACATCTACTATAGACCAAATCTACTATAACCCTGACCACATCTACTATAACCCTGACCACATCTACTATAACCCTGACCACATCTACTATAACCCTGATTACATCTACTATAGACCACATCTACTATAACCCTGACCACATCTACTATAGACCACATCTACTATAACCCTGACCACATTTACTATAGACCACATCTACTATAACCCTGACCACATCTACTATAGACTACATCTACTATAACATATACTATAACCCTGACCACATCTAATATAGACCACATCTACTATAACATATACTATAACCCTGACCACACCTACTATAACCCTGATTACATCTACTATAGACCACATCTACTATAACCCTGACCACATCTACTATAACCCTGACCACATCTACTATTACCCTGACCTCATCTACTATAGACCACATCTACTATAGACCACATCTACTATAACCCTGGCCACATCTACTATTACCCTGACCACATCTACTATAGACCACATCTACTATAACCCTGACCACATCTACTATAGACCACATCTACTATAGACCACATCTACTATAACCCTGACCACATCTACTATTACCCTGACAACATCTACTATAGACCACATCTACTATAACCCTGACCACATCTACTATAGACCACATCTACTATAACCCTGACCACATCTACTATAGACCACATCTACTATAGACCACATCTACTACAACCCTGACCACATCTACTATTACCCTGACCACATCTACTATAGACCACATGTACTATAACCCTGACCACATCTACTTTAGACCACATCTACTATAACCCTGACCACATCTACTATAGACCACATCTACCATAACCCTGACCACATCTACTATAGACCACATCTACTATAACCCTGACCACATCTACTATAGACCACATCTACTATAGACCACATCTACTATAACCCTGACCACATCTACTATTACCCTGACAACATCTACTATAGACCACATCTACTATAACCCTGACCACATCTACTATAGACCACATCTACTATAACCCTGACCACATCTACTATAGACCACATCTACTATAGACCACATCTACTACAACCCTGACCAAATCTACTATTACCCTGACCACATCTACTATAGACCACATGTACTATAACCCTGACCACATCTACTTTAGACCACATCTACTATAACCCTGACCACATCTACTATAGACCACATCTACTATAACCCTGACTACATCTACTATAACCCTGACCACATCTACTATAGACCACATCTACTATAACCCTGACCACATCTAATATAACCCTGACCACATCTACTACGACCCTGACCACATCTACTATAGACCACATCTACTATAGACCACATCTACTATAACCCTTACCACATCTACTATAACCCTGACTACATCTACTATAACCCTGACTACATCTACTATAACCCTGACTACATCTACTTTAACCCTGACCACATCTAGTATAGACCACATCTACTATAGACCACATCTACTATAACCCTGACCACATCTACTATAACCCTGACCAAATCTAATGTAGACCACATATACTATAACCCTGACCACATCTACTATAACCCGGACCACATCTACTATAGACCACATCTACTATAACCCTGACTACATCTACTATAGACCACATCTACTATAACCCTGACCACATCTACTATAACCCTGACTACATCTACTATAACCCTGACTACATCTACTATAACCCTGACCACATCTACTATAACCCTGATTACATCTACTATAGACCACATCTACTATAACCCTGACCACATCTACTATAGACCACATCTACTATAACCCTGACCACATTTACTATAGACCACATCTACTATAACCCTGACCACATCTACTATAGACTACATCTACTATAACATATACTATAACCCTGACCACATCTAATATAGACCACATCTACTATAACATATACTATAACCCTGACCACACCTACTATAACCCTGATTACATCTACTATAGACCACATCTACTATAACCCTGACCACATCTACTATAGACCACATCTACTATAACCCTGACCACATTTACTATAGACCACATCTTCTATAACCCTGACCAAATCTACTATAGACTACATCTACTATAACCCTGACCACTTCTACTATAACCATGACTACATCTACTATAACCCTGACCACATCTAGTATATACCACATCTACTATAGACCACATCTACTATAACCATGACCACATCTACTATAGACCACATCTGCTATAACCCTGACCACATCTACTGTAGACCACATCTACTATAACCCTGACCACATCTACTATAACCCTGACCAAATCTACTATAGGCCACATCTACTATAACCCTGACCACATCTAATATAGACCACATCTACAATAACCCTGACCACATCTACTACAACCCTGACCACATCTACTATAGACCACATCTACTATAACCCTGGTCACATCTACTATAGACCACATCTACTATAGACCACATCTACTATAACCCTGACTACATCTACTATAGACCACATCTACTATAACCCTGACCACATCTACTATAGACCACATCTACTCTAACCCTGACTACATCTACTATTACCCTGATCCCATCTACTATAGACCACATCTACTATAACCCTGACCACATCTACTATTACCCTGACCACATCTACTATAGACCACATCTACTATAGACCACATCTACTATAACCCTGACCACATCTACTATAACCCTGACCAAATCTAACATAGACCACATCTATTATAACCCTTGTCACATCTACTATAGACCACATCTACTATAACCCTGACCACATCTACTATAGACCACATCTACTATAACCCTGACTACATCTACTTTAACCCTGACCACATCTAGTATAGACCACATCTACTATAGACCACATCTACTATAACCCTGACCACATCTACTATAACCCTGACCACATCTACTATAGGCCACATATACTATAACCCTGACCACATCTACTATAGACCACATCTACTATAACCCTGACCACATCTACTATAGACCACATCTACTCTACCCCTGACCACATTTACTATAGACCACATCTACTATAACCCTGACCACATCCACTATAACCCTGACCACATCTACTATAACCCTGACTACATCTAATATAACCCTGACCACATCTACTATAGGCCACATATACTATAACCCTGACCACATATACTATAGACCACATCTACTATAACCCTGACTACATATACTATCGACCACATCTACTATAACCCTGACTACATCTACTATAGACCACATCTACTATAACCCTGACCACATCTACTATAACCCTGACTACATCTACTTTAACCCTGACCACATCTAGTATAGACCACATCTACTATAGACCACATCTACTATAACCCTGACCACATCTACTATAACCCTGACCAAATCTAATGTAGACCACATATACTATAACCCTGACCACATCTACTATAACCCGGACCACATCTACTATAGACCAAATCTACTATAACCCTGACCACATCTACTATAACCCTGACCACATCTACTATAACCCTGATTACATCTACTATAGACCACATCTACTATAACCCTGACCACATCTACTATAGACCACATCTACTATAACCCTGACCACATTTACTATAGACCACATCCACTATAACCCTGACCACATCTACTATAACCCTGACTACATCTAATATAACCCTGACCACATCTACTATAGGCCACATATACTATAACCCTGACCACATATACTATAGACCACATCTACTATAACCCTGACTACATATACTATCGACCACATCTACTATAACCCTGACTACATCTACTATAGACCACATCTACTATAACCCTGACCACATCTACTATAACCCTGACTACATCTACTTTAACCCTGACCACATCTAGTATAGACCACATCTACTATAGACCACATCTACTATAACCCTGACCACATCTACTATAACCCTGACCAAATCTAATGTAGACCACATATACTATAACCCTGACCACATCTACTATAACCCGGACCACATCTACTATAGACCAAATCTACTATAACCCTGACCACATCTACTATAACCCTGACCACATCTACTATAACCCTGATTACATCTACTATAGACCACATCTACTATAACCCTGACCACATCTACTATAGACCACATCTACTATAACCCTGACCACATTTACTATAGACCACATCTACTATAACCCTGACCACATCTACTATAGACTACATCTACTATAACATATACTATAACCCTGACCACATCTAATATAGACCACATCTACTATAACATATACTATAACCCTGACCACACCTACTATAACCCTGATTACATCTACTATAGACCACATCTACTATAACCCTGACCACATCTACTATAACCCTGACCACATCTACTATTACCCTGACCTCATCTACTATAGACCACATCTACTATAGACCACATCTACTATAACCCTGGCCACATCTACTATTACCCTGACCACATCTACTATAGACCACATCTACTATAACCCTGACCACATCTACTATAGACCACATCTACTATAGACCACATCTACTATAACCCTGACCACATCTACTATTACCCTGACAACATCTACTATAGACCACATCTACTATAACCCTGACCACATCTACTATAGACCACATCTACTATAACCCTGACCACATCTACTATAGACCACATCTACTATAGACCACATCTACTACAACCCTGACCACATCTACTATTACCCTGACCACATCTACTATAGACCACATGTACTATAACCCTGACCACATCTACTTTAGACCACATCTACTATAACCCTGACCACATCTACTATAGACCACATCTACTATAACCCTGACCACATCTACTATAGACCACATCTACTATAACCCTGACCACATCTACTATAGACCACATCTACTATATACCACATCTACTATAACCCTGACCACATCTACTATTACCCTGACAACATCTACTATAGACCACATCTACTATAACCCTGACCACATCTACTATAGACCACATCTACTATAACCCTGACCACATCTACTATAGACCACATCTACTATAGACCACATCTACTACAACCCTGACCACATCTACTATTACCCTGACCACATCTACTATAGACCACATGTACTATAACCCTGACCACATCTACTTTAGACCACATCTACTATAACCCTGACCACATCTACTATAGACCACATCTACTATAACCCTGACTACATCTACTATAACCCTGACCACATCTACTATAGACCACATCTACTATAACCCTGACCACATCTAATATAACCCTGACCACATCTACTACTACCCTGACCACATCTACTATAGACCACATCTACTATAGACCACATCTACTATAACCCTTACCACATCTACTATAACCCTGACTACATCTACTATAACCCTGACTACATCTACTATAACCCTGACTACATCTACTTTAACCCTGACCACATCTAGTATAGACCACATCTACTATAGACCACATCTACTATAACCCTGACCACATCTACTATAACCCTGACCAAATCTAATGTAGACCACATATACTATAACCCTGACCACATCTACTATAACCCTGACCACATCTACTATAACCCTGACTACATCTACTATAGACCACATCTACTATAACCCTGACCACATCTACTATAACCCTGACCAAATCTAATGTAGACCACATATACTATAACCCCGACCACATCTACTATAACCCGGACCACATCTACTATAGACCACATCTACTATAACCCTGACTACATCTACTATAGACCACATCTACTATAACCCTGACCACATCTACTATAACCCTGACTACATCTACTATAGACCACATCTACTATAACCCTGACCACATCTACTATAACCCTGATTACATCTACTATATACCACATCTACTATAACCCTGACCACATCTACTATTACCCTGACAACATCTACTATAGACCACATCTACTATAACCCTGACCACATCTACTATAGACCACATCTACTATAACCCTGACCACATCTACTATAGACCACATCTACTATAGACCACATCTACTACAACCCTGACCACATCTACTATTACCCTGACCACATCTACTATAGACCACATGTACTATAACCCTGACCACATCTACTTTAGACCACATCTACTATAACCCTGACCACATCTACTATAGACCACATCTACTATAACCCTGACTACATCTACTATAACCCTGACCACATCTACTATAGACCACATCTACTATAACCCTGACCACATCTAATATAACCCTGACCACATCTACTACTACCCTGACCACATCTACTATAGACCACATCTACTATAGACCACATCTACTATAACCCTTACCACATCTACTATAACCCTGACTACATCTACTATAACCCTGACTACATCTACTATAACCCTGACTACATCTACTTTAACCCTGACCACATCTAGTATAGACCACATCTACTATAGACCACATCTACTATAACCCTGACCACATCTACTATAACCCTGACCAAATCTAATGTAGACCACATATACTATAACCCCGACCACATCTACTATAACCCGGACCACATCTACTATAGACCGCATCTACTATAACCCTGACTACATCTACTATAGACCACATCTACTATAACCCTGACCACATCTACTATAACCCTGACTACATCTACTATAGACCACATCTACTATAACCCTGACCACATCTACTATAACCCTGATTACATCTACTATAGACCACATCTACTATAACCCTGACCACATCTACTATAGACCACATCTACTATAACCCTGACCACATTTACTATAGACCACATCTACTATAACCCTGACCACATCTACTATAGACTACATCTACTATAACATATACTATAACCCTGACCACATCTAATATAGACCACATCTACTATAACATATACTATAACCCTGACCACACCTACTATAACCCTGATTACATCTACTATAGACCACATCTACTATAACCCTGACCACATTTACTATAGACCACATCTACTATAACCCTGACCACATCTACTATAGACTACATCTACTATAACATCTACTATAACCCTGACCACATCTACTATAGACTACATCTACTATAACCCTGACCACTTCTACTATAACCATGACTACATCTACTATAACCCTGACCACATCTAGTATATACCACATCTACTATAGACCACATCTACTATAACCATGACCACATCTACTATAGACCACATCTGCTATAACCCTGACCACATCTACTATAACCCTGACCACATCTACTATAGACCACATCTACTATAACCCTGACCACATCTACTATAGACCACATCTACTATAACCATGACCACATCTACTATAGACCACATCTACTATAACCCTGACCACATCTACTGTAGACCACATCTACTATAACCCTGACCACATCTACTATAACCCTGACCAAATCTACTATAGGCCACATCTACTATAACCCTGACCACATCTAATATAGACCACATCTACAATAACCCTGACCACATCTACTACAACCCTGACCACATCTACTATAGACCACATCTACTATAACCCTGGTCACATCTACTATAGACCACATCTACTATAGACCACATCTACTATAACCCTGACTACATCTACTATAGACCACATCTACTATAACCCTGAACACATCTACTATAGACCACATCTACTCTAACCCTGACTACATCTACTATTACCCTGATCCCATCTACTATAGACCACATCTACTATAACCCTGACCACATCTACTATTACCCTGACCACATCTACTATAGACCACATCTACTATAGACCACATCTACTATAACCCTGACCACACCTACTATAACCCTGACCAAATCTAACATAGACCACATCTATTATAACCCTTGTCACATCTACTATAGACCACATCTACTATAACCCTGACCACATCTACTATAGACCACATCTACTATAACCCTGACTACATCTACTTTAACCCTGACCACATCTAGTATAGACCACATCTACTATAGACCACATCTACTATAACCCTGACCACATCTACTATAACCCTGACCAAATCTAATGTAGACCACATATACTATAACCCTGACCACATCTACTATAACCCGGACCACATCTACTATAGACCACATCTACTATAACCCTGACTACATCTACTATAGACCACATCTACTATAACCCTGACCACATCTACTATAACCCTGACTACATCTACTATAACCCTGACTACATCTACTATAACCCTGACCACATCTACTATAACCCTGATTACATCTACTATAGACCACATCTACTATAACCCTGACCACATCTACTATAGACCACATCTACTATAACCCTGACCACATTTACTATAGACCACATCTACTATAACCCTGACCACATCTACTATAGACTACATCTACTATAACATATACTATAACCCTGACCACATCTAATATAGACCACATCTACTATAACATATACTATAACCCTGACCACACCTACTATAACCCTGATTACATCTACTATAGACCACATCTACTATAACCCTGACCACATCTACTATAGACCACATCTACTATAACCCCGACCACATCTACTATAGACTACATCTACTATAACCCTGACCACTTCTACTATTACCATGACTACATCTACTATAACCCTGACCACATCTAGTATATACCACATCTACTATAGACCACATCTACTATAACCATGACCACATCTACTATAGACCACATCTGCTATAACCCTGACCACATCTACTGTAGACCACATCTACTATAACCCTGACCACATCTACTATAACCCTGACCAAATCTACTATAGGCCACATCTACTATAACCCTGACCACATCTAATATAGACCACATCTACTATAGACCACATCTACTATAACCCTGACTACATCTACTATAGACCACATCTACTATAACCCTGACCACATCTACTATAGACCACATCTACTCTAACCCTGACTACATCTACTATTACCCTGACCACATCTACTATAGACCACATCTACTATAGACCACATCTACTATAACCCTGACCACATCTACTATTACCCTGACCACATCTACTATAGACCACATCTACTATAGACCACATCTACTATAACCCTGACCACATCTACTATAACCCTGACCAAATCTAACATAGACCACATCTATTATAACCCTTGTCACATCTACTATAGACCACATCTACTATAGACCACATCTATTATAACCCTGACCACATCTACTATAACCCTGACCACATCTACTATAGACCACATCTACTATAGACCACATCTACTATAGACCACATCTACTATTACCCTGACCACATCTACTATAAACCACATCTACTATAGACCACATCTACTAAAACCCTGACCACATCTACTATAACCCTGACCAAATCTACTGTAGACCACGTCTACTACAGATCACATCTACTATAACCCTGACCACATCTACTATAACCCTGACCAAATCTACTATAGGCCACATCTACTATAACCCTGACCACATCTACTATAGACCACATCTACTATAACCCTGACCACATCTACTACAACCCTGACCACATCTACAATAGACCACATCTACTATAACCCTGACCACGTCTACTATAGATACATCTACTATAACCCTGACCACATCTACTATAACCCTGACTACATCTACTATTACCCTGACCACATCTACTATAGACCACATCTACTATAGACCACGTCTACTATAATCCTGGTCACATCTACTATAGACCACATCTACTATAGACCACATCTACTATAACCCTGACCACATCTACTATAACCCTGACCACATCTACTATTACCCTGACCTCATCTACTATAGACCACATCTACTATAGACCACATCTACTATAACCCTGGCCACATCTACTATTACCCTGACCACATCTACTATAGACCACATCTACTATAACCCTGACCACATCTACTATAACTCTGACCAAATCTACTATAGACCACATCTACTATAGACCACATCTACTATAACCCTGACCACATCTACTATAATCCTGACCACATCTACTATAACACTGACCACATCTACTATAGACCACATCTACTATAGACCACATCTACTATAACCCTGACCACATCTACTATAACCCTGACCACATCTACTATAACCCTGACCACATCAACTATAGACCACATCTAATATAGACAACATCTACTATAACCTATACTATAACCCAGACCACATCTACTATAGACCACATATACTATAACCCTGACCACATCTACTATAACCCTGACCAAATCTACTATAGACCACATCTACTATAACCCTGACCACATCACCTATAGACCAAATCTACTATAACCCTGACCACATCTACTATAGACCACATCTACTATAGACCACATCTACTATAACCCTGACCACATCTACTATTACCCTGACAACATCTACTATAGACCACATCTACTATAACCCTGGCCACATCTACTATAGACCACATCTACTATAACCCTGACCACATCTACTATAGACCACATCTACTATAGACCACATCTACTACAACCCTGACCACATCTACTATTACCCTGACCACATCTACTATAGACCACATGTACTATAACCCTGACCACATCTACTTTAGACCACATCTACTATAACCCTGACTACATCTACTATAACCCTGACCACATCTACTATAGACCACATCTACTATAACCCTGACCACATCTAATATAACCCTGACCACATCTACTACTACCCTGACCACATCTACTATAGACCACATCTACTATAGACCACATCTACTATAACCCTGACCACATCTACTATAACCCTGACCAAATCTACTATAGACCACATCTACTATAGACCACATCTACTATAACCCTGACCACATCTACTATAATCCTGACCACATCTACTATAACACTGACCACATCTACTATAGACCACATCTACTATAACCCTGACCACATCTACTATAACCCTGACCAAATCTACTATAGACCACATCTACTATAGACCACATCTACTATAACCCTGACCACATCTACTATAACCCTTACCACATCTACTATAACCCTGACCACATCTACTATAACCCTGACCACATCAACTATAGACCACATCTAATATAGACAACATCTACTATAACCTATACTATAACCCTGACCACATCTACTATAACCCTGACCACATCTACTATAACCCTGACCACATCTACTATAACCCAGACCACATCTACTATAGACCACATATTCTATAACCCTGACCACATCTACTATAGACCACGTCTACTATAACCCTGACTACATCTACTATAACCCTGACCACATCTACTATAGACCACATCTACTATAACCCTGACTACATCTACTATAACCCTGACCACATCTACTATAGTCCACATCTACAATAACCCTGGTCACATCTACTATAGACCACATCTACTATAGACCACATCTACTATAACCCTTACCACATCTACTTTAACCCTGACCACATCTACTATAACCCTGACCATATCAACTATAGACCACATCTAATCTAGACCACATCTAATATAACCCTGACCACATCTACTATAACCCTAACTACATCTACTATAGACCACATCTACTCTAATCCTGACCACATTTACTATAGACCACATCTACTATAACCCTGACCACATTTACTATAGACCACATCTACTATAACCCTGACCACATCTACTATAACCCTGACCACATCTACTATAATCCTGAACCACATCTACTATAGACCACATCTACTATAACCCTGACCACATCTACTATAGACCACATCTACTCTACCCCTGACCACATTTACTATAGACCACATCTACTATAACCCTGACCACATCCACTATAACCCTGACCACATCTACTATAACCCTGACTACATCTAATATAACCCTGACCACATCTACTATAGGCCACATATACTATAACCCTGACCACATATACTATAGACCACATCTACTATAACCCTGACTACATATACTATCGACCACATCTACTATAACCCTGACTACATCTACTATAGACCACATCTACTATAACCCTGACCACATCTACTATAACCCTGACTACATCTACTTTAACCCTGACCACATCTAGTATAGACCACATCTACTATAACCCTGACCACATCTACTATAACCCTGACCAAATCTAATGTAGACCACATATACTATAACCCTGACCACATCTACTATAACCCGGACCACATCTACTATAGACCACATCTACTATAACCCTGACCACATCTACTATAGACCACATCTACTATAACCCTGACCACATCTACTATAACCCTGACCAAATCTACTATAGGCCACATCTACTATAACCCTGACCACATCTACTATAGACCACATCTACTATAACCCTGACCACATCTACTATAGACCACATCTACTATAACCCTGACCACATCTACTATAGACCACATCTACTATAACCCTGACTACATCTACTATAACCCTGACCACATCTACTATAGACCACATCTACTATAACCCTGGTCACATCTACTATAGACCACATCTACTATAGACCACATCTATTATAACCCTGACCACATCTACTATAACCCTGACCACATCTACTATTTCCCTGACCACATCTACTATAGACCACATCTACTATAGACCACATCTACTATTACCCTGACCACATCTACTATAAACCACATCTACTATAGACCACATCTACTATAACCCTGACCACATCTACTATAACCCTGACCAAATCTACTGTAGACCACATCTACTACAGATCACATCTACTATAACCCTGACCACATCTACTATAACCCTGACCAAATCTACTATAGGCCACATCTACTATAACCCTGACCACATCTACTATAGACCACATCTACTATAACCCTGACCACATCTACTACAACCCTGACCACATCTACTATAGACCACATCTACTATAACCCTGACCACGTCTACTATAGACTACATCTACTATAACCCTGACCACATCTACTATAACCCTGACTACATCTACTATTACCCTGACCACATCTACTATAGACCACATCTACTATAGACCACGTCTACTATAATCCTGGTCACATCTACTATAGACCACATCTACTATAGACCACATCTACTATAACCCTGACCACATCTACTATAACCCTGACCACATCTACTATTACCCTGACCACATCTACTATAGACCACATCTACTATAGACCACATCTACTATAACCCTGACCACATCTACTATAACCCTGGCCACATCTACTATAGACCACGTCTACTATAACCCTGACTACATCTACTATAACCCTGACCACATCTACTATAGACCACATCTACTATAGACCACATCTACTATAACCCTGACCATATCTACTATAGTCCACATCTACAATAACCCTGGTCACATCTACTATAGACCACATCTACTATAACCCTTACCACATCTACTTTAACCCTGACCACATCTAATATAACCCTGACCACATCTACTCTAATCCTGACCACATTTACTATAGACCACATCTACTATAACCCTGACCACATCTACTATAACCCTGACTACATCTACTGTAGACCACATATACTATAACCCTGACCACATCTACTATAGACCACATCTACTATAACCCTGACCACATCTACTATAGACCACATCTACTCTACCCCTGACCACATTTACTATAGACCACATCTACTATAACCCTGACCACATCCACTATAACCCTGACCACATCTACTATAACCCTGACTACATCTAATATAACCCTGACCACATCTACTATAGGCCACATATACTATAACCCTGACCACATATACTATAGACCACATCTACTATAACCCTGACTACATATACTATCGACCACATCTACTATAACCCTGACTACATCTACTATAGACCACATCTACTATAACCCTGACCACATCTACTATAACCCTGACTACATCTACTTTAACCCTGACCACATCTAGTATAGACCACATCTACTATAGACCACATCTACTATAACCCTGACCACATCTACTATAACCCTGACCAAATCTAATGTAGACCACATATACTATAACCCTGACCACATCTACTATAACCCGGACCACATCTACTATAGACCACATCTACTATAACCCTGACCACATCTACTATAGACCACATCTACTATAACCCTGACCACATCTACTATAACCCTGACCAAATCTACTATAGGCCACATCTACTATAACCCTGACCACATCTACTATAGACCACATCTACTATAACCCTGACCACATCTACTATAGACCACATCTACTATAACCCTGGTCACATCTACTATAGACCACATCTACTATAGACCACATCTATTATAACCCTGACCACATCTACTATAACCCTGACCACATCTACTATTTCCCTGACCACATCTACTATAGACCACATCTACTATAGACCACATCTACTATTACCCTGACCACATCTACTATAAACCACATCTACTATAGACCACATCTACTATAACCCTGACCACATCTACTATAACCCTGACCAAATCTACTGTAGACCACATCTACTTCAGATCACATCTACTATAACCCTGACCACATCTACTATAACCCTGACCAAATCTACTATAGGCCACATCTACTATAACCCTGACCACATCTACTATAGACCACATCTACTATAACCCTGACCACATCTACTACAACCCTGACCACATCTACTATAGACCACATCTACTATAACCCTGACCACGTCTACTATAGACTACATCTACTATAACCCTGACCACATCTACTATAACCCTGACTACATCTACTATTACCCTGACCACATCTACTATTCAATTCAATTCAATTTTATTTTATATAGCCCTTCGTACATCAGCTAATATCTCGAAGTGCTGTACAGACACCCAGCCTAAAACCCCAAACAGCTAGTAATGCAGGTGTAGAAGCACGGTGGCTAGGAAAAACTCCCTAGAAAGGCCAAAACCTAGGAAGAAACCTAGAGAGGAACCAGGCTATGAGGGGTGGCCAGTCCTCTTCTGGCTGTGCCGGGTGGAGATTATAACAGAACTATGCCAAGATGTTCAAAAATGTTCATAAGTGACAAGCATGGTCAAATAATAATCATGAATAATTTTCAGTTGGCTTTTCATAGCCGATACTATAGACCACATCTACTATAGACCACGTCTACTATAATCCTGGTCACATCTACTATAGACCACATCTACTATAGACCACATCTACTATAACCCTGACCACATCTACTATAACCCTGACCACATCTACTATTACCCTGACCACATCTACTATAGACCACATCTACTATAGACCACATCTACTATAACCCTGACCACATCTACTATAACCCTGGCCACATCTACTATTACCCTGACCACATCTACTATAGACCACATCTACTATAACCCTGACCACATCTACTATAACTCTGACCAAATCTACTATAGACCACATCTACTATAACCCTGACCACATCTACTATAACTCTGACCAAATCTACTATAGACCACATCTACTATAGACCACATCTACTATAACCCTGACCACATCTACTATAATCCTGAACACATCTACTATAACACTGACCACATCTACTATAGACCACATCTACTATAACCCTGACCACATCTACTATAACCCTGACCACATCAACTATAGACCACATCTAATATAGACAACATCTACTATAACCTATACTATAACCCAGACCACATCTACTATAGACCACATATACTATAACCCTGACCACATCTACTATAACCCTGACCAAATCTACTGTAGACCACATCTACTATAACCCTGACCACATCACCTATAGACCAAATCTACTATAACCCTGACCACATCTACTATAGACCACATCTACTATAGACCACATCTACTATAACCCTGACCACATCTACTATTACCCTGACAACATCTACTATAGACCACATCTACTATAACCCTGACCACATCTACTATAGACCACATCTACTATAACCCTGACCACATCTACTATAGACCACATCTACTATAGACCACATCTACTACAACCCTGACCACATCTACTATTACCCTGACCACATCTACTATAGACCACATGTACTATAACCCTGACCACATCTACTATAGACCACATCTACTATAACCCTGACCACATCTACTATAGACCACATCTACTATAACCCTGACTACATCTACTATAACCCTGACCACATCTACTATAGACCACATCTACTATAACCCTGACCACATCTAATATAACCCTGACCACATCTACTACTACCCTGACCACATCTACTATAGACCACATCTACTATAGACCACATCTACTATAACCCTTACCACATCTACTTTAACCCTGACCACATCTACTATAACCCTGACCACATCAACTATAGACCACATCTAATCTAGACCACATCTAATATAACCCTGACCACATCTACTATAACCCTAACTACATCTACTATAGACCACATCTACTCTAATCCTGACCACATTTACTATAGACCACATCTACTATAACCCTGACCACATTTACTATAGACCACATCTACTATAACCCTGACCACATCTACTATAACCCTGACCACATCTACTATAATCCTGAACCACATCTACTATAGACCACATCTACTATAACCCTGACCACATCTACTATAGACCACATCTACTCTACCCCTGACCACATTTACTATAGACCACATCTACTATAACCCTGACCACATCCACTATAACCCTGACCACATCTACTATAACCCTGACTACATCTAATATAACCCTGACCACATCTACTATAGACCACATCTACTATAGACCACATCTACTATAACCCTGACCACATCTACTATAACCCTGACCACATCTACTATAACCCTGGCCACATCTACTATAGACCACGTCTACTATAACCCTGACTACATCTACTATAACCCTGACCACATCTACTATAGACCACATCTACTATAGACCACATCTACTATAACCCTGACCACATCTACTATAACCCTGACCAAATCTACTATAGGCCACATCTACTATAACCCTGACCACATCTACTATAGACCACATCTACTATAACCCTGACCACATCTACTATAGACCACATCTACTATAACCCTGACTACATCTACTATAACCCTGACCACATCTACTATAGACCACATCTACTATAACCCTGGTCACATCTACTATAGACCACATCTACTATAGACCACATCTATTATAACCCTGACCACATCTACTATAACCCTGACCACATCTACTATTTCCCTGACCACATCTACTATAGACCACATCTACTATAGACCACATCTACTATTACCCTGACCACATCTACTATAAACCACATCTACTATAGACCACATCTACTATAACCCTGACCACATCTACTATAACCCTGACCAAATCTACTGTAGACCACATCTACTACAGATCACATCTACTATAACCCTGACCACATCTACTATAACCCTGACCAAATCTACTATAGGCCACATCTACTATAACCCTGACCACATCTACTATAGACCACATCTACTATAACCCTGACCACATCTACTACAACCCTGACCACATCTACTATAGACCACATCTACTATAACCCTGACCACGTCTACTATAGACTACATCTACTATAACCCTGACCACATCTACTATAACCCTGACTACATCTACTATTACCCTGACCACATCTACTATAGACCACATCTACTATAGACCACGTCTACTATAATCCTGGTCACATCTACTATAGACCACATCTACTATAGACCACATCTACTATAGACCACATCTACTATAACCCTGACCACATCTACTATAACCCTGGCCACATCTACTATAGACCACGTCTACTATAACCCTGACTACATCTACTATAACCCTGACCACATCTACTATAGACCACATCTACTATAGACCACATCTACTATAACCCTGACCACATCTACTATAGTCCACATCTACAATAACCCTGGTCACATCTACTATAGACCACATCTACTATAGACCACATCTACTATAACCCTTACCACATCTACTTTAACCCTGACCACATCTAATATAACCCTGACCACATCTACTATAACCCTAACTACATCTACTATAGACCACATCTACTCTAATCCTGACCACATTTACTATAGACCACATCTACTATAACCCTGACCACATCTACTATAACCCTGACTACATCTACTGTAGACCACATATACTATAACCCTGACCACATCTACTATAGACCACATCTACTATAACCCTGACCACATCTACTATAGACCACATCTACTCTACCCCTGACCACATTTACTATAGACCACATCTACTATAACCCTGACCACATCCACTATAACCCTGACCACATCTACTATAACCCTGACTACATCTAATATAACCCTGACCACATCTACTATAGGCCACATATACTATAACCCTGACCACATATACTATAGACCACATCTACTATAACCCTGACTACATATACTATCGACCACATCTACTATAACCCTGACTACATCTACTATAGACCACATCTACTATAACCCTGACCACATCTACTATAACCCTGACTACATCTACTTTAACCCTGACCACATCTAGTATAGACCACATCTACTATAGACCACATCTACTATAACCCTGACCACATCTACTATAACCCTGACCAAATCTAATGTAGACCACATATACTATAACCCTGACCACATCTACTATAACCCGGACCACATCTACTATAGACCACATCTACTATAACCCTGACCACATCTACTATAGACCACATCTACTATAACCCTGACCACATCTACTATAACCCTGACCAAATCTACTATAGGCCACATCTACTATAACCCTGACCACATCTACTATAGACCACATCTACTATAACCCTGACCACATCTACTATAGACCACATCTACTATAACCCTGACTACATCTACTATAACCCTGACCACATCTACTATAGACCACATCTACTATAACCCTGGTCACATCTACTATAGACCACATCTACTATAGACCACATCTATTATAACCCTGACCACATCTACTATAACCCTGACCACATCTACTATTTCCCTGACCACATCTACTATAGACCACATCTACTATAGACCACATCTACTATTACCCTGACCACATCTACTATAAACCACATCTACTATAGACCACATCTACTATAACCCTGACCACATCTACTATAACCCTGACCAAATCTACTGTAGACCACATCTACTTCAGATCACATCTACTATAACCCTGACCACATCTACTATAACCCTGACCACATCTACTATAGACCACATCTACTATAACCCTGGTCACATCTACTATAGACCACATCTACTATAGACCACATCTATTATAACCCTGACCACATCTACTATAACCCTGACCACATCTACTATTTCCCTGACCACATCTACTATAAACCACATCTACTATAGACCACATCTACTATAACCCTGACCACATCTACTATAACCCTGACCAAATCTACTGTAGACCACATCTACTACAGATCACATCTACTATAACCCTGACCACATCTACTATAACCCTGACCAAATCTACTATAGGCCACATCTACTATAACCCTGACCACATCTACTATAGACCACATCTACTATAACCCTGACCACATCTACTACAACCCTGACCACATCTACTATAGACCACATCTACTATAACCCTGACCACGTCTACTATAGACTACATCTACTATAACCCTGACCACATCTACTATAACCCTGACTACATCTACTATTACCCTGACCACATCTACTATTCAATTCAATTCAATTTTATTTTATATATCCCTTCGTACATCAGCTAATATCTCGAAGTGCTGTACAGACACCCAGCCTAAAACCCCAAACAGCTAGTAATGCAGGTGTAGAAGCACGGTGGCTAGGAAAAACTCCCTAGAAAGGCCAAAACCTAGGAAGAAACCTAGAGAGGAACCAGGCTATGAGGGGTGGCCAGTCCTCTTCTGGCTGTGCCGGGTGGAGATTATAACAGAACTATGCCAAGATGTTCAAAAATGTTCATAAGTGACAAGCATGGTCAAATAATAATCATGAATAATTTTCAGTTGGCTTTTCATAGCCGATACTATAGACCACATCTACTATAGACCACGTCTACTATAATCCTGGTCACGTCTACTATAGACCACATCTACTATAGACCACATCTACTATAACCCTGACCACATCTACTATAACCCTGACCACATCTACTATTACCCTGACCACATCTACTATAGACCACATCTACTATAGACCACATCTACTATAACCCTGACCACATCTACTATAACTCTGACCAAATCTACTATAGACCACATCTACTATAACCCTGACCACATCTACTATAACTCTGACCAAATCTACTATAGACCACATCTACTATAGACCACATCTACTATAACCCTGACCACATCTACTATAATCCTGAACACATCTACTATAACACTGACCACATCTACTATAGACCACATCTACTATAACCCTGACCACATCTACTATAACCCTGACCACATCTACTATAACCCTGACCACATCAACTATAGACCACATCTAATATAGACAACATCTACTATAACCTATACTATAACCCAGACCACATCTACTATAGACCACATATACTATAACCCTGACCACATATACTATAACCCTGACCAAATCTACTGTAGACCACATCTACTATAACCCTGACCACATCACCTATAGACCAAATCTACTATAACCCTGACCACATCTACTATAGACCACATCTACTATAGACCACATCTACTATAACCCTGACCACATCTACTATTACCCTGACAACATCTACTATAGACCACATCTACTATAACCCTGACCACATCTACTATAGACCACATCTACTATAACCCTGACCACATCTACTATAGACCACATCTACTATAGACCACATCTACTACAACCCTGACCACATCTACTATTACCCTGACCACATCTACTATAGACCACATGTACTATAACCCTGACCACATCTACTATAGACCACATCTACTATAACCCTGACCACATCTACTATAGACCACATCTACTATAACCCTGACTACATCTACTATAACCCTGACCACATCTACTATAGACCACATCTACTATAACCCTGACCACATCTAATATAACCCTGACCACATCTACTACTACCCTGACCACATCTACTATAGACCACATCTACTATAGACCACATCTACTATAACCCTTACCACATCTACTTTAACCCTGACCACATCTACTATAACCCTGACCACATCAACTATAGACCACATCTAATCTAGACCACATCTAATATAACCCTGACCACATCTACTATAACCCTAACTACATCTACTATAGACCACATCTACTCTAATCCTGACCACATTTACTATAGACCACATCTACTATAACCCTGACCACATCTACTATAGACCACATCTACTATAACCCTGACCACATCTACTATAGACCACATCTACTATAACCCTGACCACATCTACTATAGACCACATCTACTCTACCCCTGACCACATTTACTATAGACCACATCTACTATAACCCTGACCACATCCACTATAACCCTGACCACATCTACTATAACCCTGACTACATCTAATATAACCCTGACCACATCTACTATAGGCCACATATACTATAACCCTGACCACATATACTATAGACCACATCTACTATAACCCTGACTACATATACTATCGACCACATCTACTATAACCCTGACTACATCTACTATAGACCACATCTACTATAACCCTGACCACATCTACTATAACCCTGACTACATCTACTTTAACCCTGACCACATCTAGTATAGACCACATCTACTATAGACCACATCTACTATAACCCTGACCACATCTACTATAACCCTGACCAAATCTAATGTAGACCACATATACTATAACCCTGACCACATCTACTATAACCCGGACCACATCTACTATAGACCACATCTACTATAACCCTGACCACATCTACTATAGACCACATCTACTATAACCCTGACCACATCTACTATAACCCTGACCAAATCTACTATAGGCCACATCTACTATAACCCTGACCACATCTACTATAGACCACATCTACTATAACCCTGACCACATCTACTATAGACCACATCTACTATAACCCTGACTACATCTACTATAACCCTGACCACATCTACTATAGACCACATCTACTATAACCCTGGTCACATCTACTATAGACCACATCTACTATAGACCACATCTATTATAACCCTGACCACATCTACTATAACCATGACCACATCTACTATTTCCCTGACCACATCTACTATAGACCACATCTACTATAGACCACATCTACTATTACCCTGACCACATCTACTATAAACCACATCTACTATAGACCACATCTACTATAACCCTGACCACATCTACTATAACCCTGACCAAATCTACTGTAGACCACATCTACTACAGATCACATCTACTATAAACCTGACCACATCTACTATAACCCTGACCAAATCTACTATAGGCCACATCTACTATAACCCTGACCACATCTACTATAGACCACATCTACTATAACCCTGACCACATCTACTACAACCCTGACCACATCTACTATAGACCACATCTACTATAACCCTGACCATGTCTACTATAGACTACATCTACTATAACCCTGACCACATCTACTATAACCCTGACTACATCTACTATTACCCTGACCACATCTACTATAGACCACATCTACTATAGACCACGTCTACTATAATCCTGGTCACATCTACTATAGACCACATCTACTATAGACCACATCTACTATAACCCTGACCACATCTACTATAACCCTGACCACATCTACTATTACCCTGACCACATCTACTATAGACCACATCTACTATAGACCACATCTACTATAACCCTGACCACATCTACTATAACCCTGGCCACATCTACTATTACCCTGACCACATCTACTATAGACCACATCTACTATAACCCTGACCACATCTACTATAACTCTGACCAAATCTACTATAGACCACATCTACTATAGACCACATCTACTATAACCCTGACCACATCTACTATAATCCTGACCACATCTACTATAACACTGACCACATCTACTATAGACCACATCTACTATAACCCTGACCACATCTACTATAACCCTGACCACATCTACTATAACCCTGACCACATCAACTATAGACCACATCTAATATAGACAACATCTACTATAACCTATACTATAACCCAGACCACATCTACTATAGACCACATATACTATAACCCTGACCACATCTACTATAACCCTGACCAAATCTACTATAGACCACATCTACTATAACCCTGACCACATCACCTATAGACCAAATCTACTATAACCCTGACCACATCTACTATAACCCTGACCACATCTACTATAGACCACATCTACTATAACCCTGACCACATCTACTATTACCCTGACAACATCTACTATAGACCACATCTACTATAACCCTGACCACATCTACTATAGACCACATCTACTATAACCCTGACCACATCTACTATAGACCACATCTACTATAGACCACATCTACTACAACCCTGACCACATCTACTATTACCCTGACCACATCTACTATAGACCACATGTACTATAACCCTGACCACATCTACTATAGACCACATCTACTATAACCCTGACCACATCTACTATAGACCACATCTACTATAACCCTGACTACATCTACTATAACCCTGACCACATCTACTATAGACCACATCTACTATAACCCTGACCACATCTAATATAACCCTGACCACATCTACTACTACCCTGACCACATCTACTATAGACCACATCTACTATAGACCACATCTACTATAACCCTGACCACATCTACTATAACCCTGACCAAATCTACTATAGACCACATCTACTATAGACCACATCTACTATAACCCTGACCACATCTACTATAATCCTGACCACATCTACTATAACACTGACCACATCTACTATAGACCACATCTACTATAACCCTGACCACATCTACTATAACCCTGACCAAATCTACTATAGACCACATCTACTATAGACCACATCTACTATAACCCTGACCACATCTACTATAACCCTTACCACATCTACTATAACCCTGACCACATCTACTATAACCCTGACCACATCAACTATAGACCACATCTAATATAGACAACATCTACTATAACCTATACTATAACCCAGACCACATCTACTATAGACCACATATTCTATAACCCTGACCACATCTACTATAGACCACGTCTACTATAACCCTGACTACATCTACTATAACCCTGACCACATCTACTATAGACCACATCTACTATAACCCTGACTACATCTACTATAACCCTGACCACATCTACTATAGTCCACATCTACAATAACCCTGGTCACATCTACTATAGACCACATCTACTATAGACCACATCTACTATAACCCTGACCACATCTACTATAGACCACATCTACTATAGACCACATCTACTACAACCCTGACCACATCTACTATTACCCTGACCACATCTACTATAGACCACATGTACTATAACCCTGACCACATCTACTATAGACCACATCTACTATAACCCTGACCACATCTACTATAGACCACATCTACTATAACCCTGACTACATCTACTATAACCCTGACCACATCTACTATAGACCACATCTACTATAACCCTTACCACATCTACTTTAACCCTGACCACATCTACTATAACCCTGACCACATCAACTATAGACCACATCTAATCTAGACCACATCTAATATAACCCTGACCACATCTACTATAACCCTAACTACATCTACTATAGACCACATCTACTCTAATCCTGACCACATTTACTATAGACCACATCTACTATAACCCTGACCACATCTACTATAGACCACATCTACTATAACCCTGACCACATCTACTATAGACCACATGTACTATAACCCTGACCACATCTACTATAGACCACATCTACTCTACCCCTGACCACATTTACTATAGACCACATCTACTATAACCCTGACCACATCCACTATAACCCTGACCACATCTACTATAACCCTGACTACATCTAATATAACCCTGACCACATCTACTATAGGCCACATATACTATAACCCTGACCACATATACTATAGACCACATCTACTATAACCCTGACTACATATACTATCGACCACATCTACTATAACCCTGACTACATCTACTATAGACCACATCTACTATAACCCTGACCACATCTACTATAACCCTGACTACATCTACTTTAACCCTGACCACATCTAGTATAGACCACATCTACTATAGACCACATCTACTATAACCCTGACCACATCTACTATAACCCTGACCAAATGTAATGTAGACCACATATACTATAACCCTGACCACATCTATTATAACCCGGACCACATCTACTATAGACCACATCTACTATAACCCTGACCACATCTACTATAGACCACATCTACTATAACCCTGACCACATCTACTATACCCCTGACCAAATCTACTATAGGCCACATCTACTATAACCCTGACCACATCTACTATAGACCACATCTACTATAACCCTGACCACATCTACTATAGACCACATCTACTATAACCCTGACTACATCTACTATAACCCTGACCACATCTACTATAGACCACATCTACTATAACCCTGGTCACATCTACTATAGACCACATCTACTATAGACCACATCTATTATAACCCTGACCACATCTACTATAACCCTGACCACATCTACTATTTCCCTGACCACATCTACTATAGACCACATCTACTATAGACCACATCTACTATTACCCTGACCACATCTACTATAAACCACATCTACTATAGACCACATCTACTATAACCCTGACCACATCTACTATAACCCTGACCAAATCTACTGTAGACCACATCTACTATAACCCTGACCACATCTACTATAGACCACATCTACTATAACCCTGACCACATCTACTACAACCCTGACCACATCTACTATAGACCACATCTACTATAACCCTGACCACGTCTACTATAGACTACATCTACTATAACCCTGACCACATCTACTATAACCCTGACTACATCTACTATTACCCTGACCACATCTACTATAGACCACATCTACTATAGACCACGTCTACTATAATCCTGGTCACATCTACTATAGACCACATCTACTATAGACCACATCTACTATAACCCTGACCACATCTACTATAACCCTGACCACATCTACTATTACCCTGACCACATCTACTATAGACCACATCTACTATAGACCACATCTACTATAACCCTGACCACATCTACTATAACCCTGGCCACATCTACTATTACCCTGACCACATCTACTATAGACCACATCTACTATAACCCTGACCACATCTACTATAACTCTGACCAAATCTACTATAGACCACATCTACTATAGACCACATCTACTATAACCCTGACCACATCTACTATAATCCTGACCACATCTACTATAACACTGACCACATCTACTATAGACCACATCTACTATAACCCTGACCACATCTACTATAACCCTGACCACATCTACTATAACCCTGACCACATCAACTATAGACCACATCTAATATAGACAACATCTACTATAACCTATACTATAACCCAGACCACATCTACTATAGACCACATATACTATAACCCTGACCACATCTACTATAACCCTGACCAAATCTACTATAGACCACATCTACTATAACCCTGACCACATCTACTATAACCCTGACCACATCTACTATAACCCTGACCACATCAACTATAGACCACATCTAATATAGACAACATCTACTATAACCTATACTATAACCCTGACCACATCACCTATAGACCAAATCTACTATAACCCTGACCACATCTACTATAGACCACATCTACTATAACCCTGACCACATCTACTATAGACCACATCTACTATAACCCTGACCACATCTACTATAGACCACATCTACTATAACCCTGACCACATCTACTATAGACCACATCTACTATAGACCACATCTACTACAACCCTGACCACATCTACTATTACCCTGACCACATCTACTATAGACCACATGTACTATAACCCTGACCACATCTACTATAGACCACATCTACTATAACCCTGACCACATCTACTATAGACCACATCTACTATAACCCTGACTACATCTACTATAACCCTGACCACATCTACTATAGACCACATCTACTATAACCCTGACCACATCTAATATAACCCTGACCACATCTACTACTACCCTGACCACATCTACTATAGACCACATCTACTATAGACCACATCTACTATAACCCTGACCACATCTACTATAACCCTGACCAAATCTACTATAGACCACATCTACTATAGACCACATCTACTATAGACCACATCTACTACAACCCTGACCACATCTACTATAACCCTGACCACATCTACTATAGTCCACATCTACAATAACCCTGGTCACATCTACTATAGACCACATCTACTATAGACCACATCTACTATAACCCTGACCACATCTACTATAGACCACATCTACTATAACCCTGACCACATCTACTACAACCCTGACCACATCTACTATAACCCTGACCACATCTACTATAGTCCACATCTACAATAACCCTGGTCACATCTACTATAGACCACATCTACTATATACCACATCTACTATAACCCTGACCACATCTACTATAACCCTGACCACATCTACTATAGACCACATCTACTACAACCCTGACCACATCTACTATAGACCACATCTACTATAGACCACATCTACTACAACCCTGACCACATCTACTATAACCCTGACCACATCTACTATAGACCACATCTACTATAACCCTGACCACATCTAATATAACCCTGACCACATCTACTACTACCCTGACCACATCTACTATAGACCACATCTACTATAGACCACATCTACTATAACCCTGACCACATCTACTATAACCCTGACCAAATCTACTATAGACCACATCTACTATAGACCACATCTACTATAACCCTGACCACATCTACTATAGTCCACATCTACAATAACCCTGGTCACATCTACTATAGACCACATCTACTATAGACCACATCTACTATAACCCTGACCACATCTACTATAGACCACATCTACTATAGACCACATCTACTATAACCCTGACCACATCTACTATAGACCACATCTACTATAACCCTGACTACATCTACTATAACCCTGACCACATCTACTATAGTCCACATCTACAATAACCCTGGTCACATCTACTATAGACCACATCTACTATAGACCACATCTACTATAACCCTGACCACATCTACTATAGACCACATCTACTATAGACCACATCTACTATAACCCTGACTACATCTACTATAACCCTGACCACATCTACTATAGTCCACATCTACAATAACCCTGGTCACATCTACTATAGACCACATCTACTATAGACCACATCTACTATAGACCACATCTACAATAACCCTGGTCACATCTACTATAGACCACATCTACTATAGACCACATCTACTATAACCCTTACCACATCTACTTTAACCCTGACCACATCTACTTTAACCCTGACCACATCTAGTATAGACCACATCTACTATAGACCACATCTACTATAACCCTGACCACATCTACTATAACCCTGACCAAATCTAATGTAGACCACATATACTATAACCCTGACCACATCTACTATAACCCGGACCACATCTACTATAGACCACATCTACTATAACCCTGACCACATCTACTATAACCCTGACCAAATCTACTATAGGCCACATCTACTATAACCCTGACCACATCTACTATAGACCACATCTACTATAACCCTGACCACATCTACTATAGACCACATCTACTATAACCCTGACTACATCTACTATAACCCTGACCACATCTACTATAGACCACATCTACTATAACCCTGGTCACATCTACTATAGACCACATCTACTATAGACCACATCTATTATAACCCTGACCACATCTACTATAACCCTGACCACATCTACTATTTCCCTGACCACATCTACTATAGACCACATCTACTATAGACCACATCTACTATTACCCTGACCACATCTACTATAAACCACATCTACTATAGACCACATCTACTATAACCCTGACCACATCTACTATAACCCTGACCAAATCTACTGTAGACCACATCTACTATAACCCTGACCACATCTACTATAGACCACATCTACTATAACCCTGACCACATCTACTACAACCCTGACCACATCTACTATAGACCACATCTACTATAACCCTGACCACGTCTACTATAGACTACATCTACTATAACCCTGACCACATCTACTATAACCCTGACTACATCTACTATTACCCTGACCACATCTACTATAGACCACATCTACTATAGACCACGTCTACTATAATCCTGGTCACATCTACTATAGACCACATCTACTATAACCCTGACCACATCTACTATAACCCTGACCACATCTACTATTACCCTGACCACATCTACTATAGACCACATCTACTATAGACCACATCTACTATAACCCTGACCACATCTACTATAACCCTGGCCACATCTACTATTACCCTGACCACATCTACTATAGACCACATCTACTATAACCCTGACAACATCTACTATAACTCTGACCAAATCTACTATAGACCACATCTACTATAGACCACATCTACTATAACCCTGACCACATCTACTATAATCCTGACCACATCTACTATAACACTGACCACATCTACTATAGACCACATCTACTATAACCCTGACCACATCTACTATAACCCTGACCACATCTACTATAACCCTGACCACATCAACTATAGACCACATCTAATATAGACAACATCTACTATAACCTATACTATAACCCAGACCACATCTACTATAGACCACATCTACTATAACCCTGACCACATCCACTATAACCCTGACCACATCTACTATAACCCTGACTACATCTAATATAACCCTGACCACATCTACTATAGGCCACATATACTATAACCCTGACCACATATACTATAGACCACATCTACTATAACCCTGACTACATATACTATCGACCACATCTACTATAACCCTGACTACATCTACTATAGACCACATCTACTATAACCCTGACCACATCTACTATAACCCTGACTACATCTACTTTAACCCTGACCACATCTAGTATAGACCACATCTACTATAGACCACATCTACTATAACCCTGACCACATCTACTATAGCCCTGACCAAATGTAATGTAGACCACATATACTATAACCCTGACCACATCTATTATAACCCGGACCACATCTACTATAGACCACATCTACTATAACCCTGACCACATCTACTATAGACCACATCTACTATAACCCTGACCACATCTACTATACCCCTGACCAAATCTACTATAGGCCACATCTACTATAACCCTGACCACATCTACTATAGACCACATCTACTATAACCCTGACCACATCTACTATAGACCACATCTACTATAACCCTGACTACATCTACTATAACCCTGACCACATCTACTATAGACCACATCTACTATAACCCTGGTCACATCTACTATAGACCACATCTACTATAGACCACACCTATTATAACCCTGACCACATCTACTATAACCCTGACCACATCTACTATTACCCTGACCACATCTACTATAGACCACATCTACTATAGACCACATCTACTATTACCCTGACCACATCTACTATAAACCACATCTACTATAGACCACATCTACTATAACCCTGACCACATCTACTATAACCCTGACCAAATCTACTGTAGACCACATCTACTATAACCCTGACCACATCTACTATAGACCACATCTACTATAACCCTGACCACATCTACTACAACCCTGACCACATCTACTATAGACCACATCTACTATAACCCTGACCACGTCTACTATAGACTACATCTACTATAACCCTGACCACATCTACTATAACCCTGACTACATCTACTATTACCCTGACCACATCTACTATAGACCACATCTACTATAGACCACATCTAATATAGACAACATCTACTATAACCTATACTATAACCCAGACCACATCTACTATAGACCACATCTACTATAACCCTGACCACATCCACTATAACCCTGACCACATCTACTATAACCCTGACTACATCTAATATAACCCTGACCACATCTACTATAGGCCACATATACTATAACCCTGACCACATATACTATAGACCACATCTACTATAACCCTGACTACATATACTATCGACCACATCTACTATAACCCTGACTACATCTACTATAGACCACATCTACTATAACCCTGACCACATCTACTATAACCCTGACTACATCTACTTTAACCCTGACCACATCTAGTATAGACCACATCTACTATAGACCACATCTACTATAACCCTGACCACATCTACTATAACCCTGACCAAATGTAATGTAGACCACATATACTATAACCCTGACCACATCTATTATAACCCGGACCACATCTACTATAGACCACATCTACTATAACCCTGACCACATCTACTATAGACCACATCTACTATAACCCTGACCACATCTACTATACCCCTGACCAAATCTACTATAGGCCACATCTACTATAACCCTGACCACATCTACTATAGACCACATCTACTATAACCCTGACCACATCTACTATAGACCACATCTACTATAACCCTGACTACATCTACTATAACCCTGACCACATCTACTATAGACCGCATCTACTATAACCCTGGTCACATCTACTATAGACCACATCTACTATAGACCACATCTATTATAACCCTGACCACATCTACTATAACCCTGACCACATCTACTATTTCCCTGACCACATCTACTATAGACCACATCTACTATAGACCACATCTACTATTACCCTGACCACATCTACTATAAACCACATCTACTATAGACCACATCTACTATAACCCTGACCACATCTACTATAACCCTGACCAAATCTACTGTAGACCACATCTACTATAACCCTGACCACATCTACTATAGACCACATCTACTATAACCCTGACCACATCTACTACAACCCTGACCACATCTACTATAGACCACATCTACTATAACCCTGACCACGTCTACTATAGACTACATCTACTATAACCCTGACCACATCTACTATAACCCTGACTACATCTACTATTACCCTGACCACATCTACTATAGACCACATCTACTATAGACCACGTCTACTATAATCCTGGTCACATCTACTATAGACCACATCTACTATAGACCACATCTACTATAACCCTGACCACATCTACTATAACCCTGACCACATCTACTATTACCCTGACCACATCTACTATAGACCACATCTACTATAGACCACATCTACTATAACCCTGACCACATCTACTATAACCCTGGCCACATCTACTATTACCCTGACCACATCTACTATAGACCACATCTACTATAACCCTGACCACATCTACTATAACTCTGACCAAATCTACTATAGACCACATCTACTATAGACCACATCTACTATAACCCTGACCACATCTACTATAATCCTGACCACATCTACTATAACACTGACCACATCTACTATAGACCACATCTACTATAACCCTGACCACATCTACTATAACCCTGACCACATCTACTATAACCCTGACCACATCAACTATAGACCACATCTAATATAGACAACATCTACTATAACCTATACTATAACCCAGACCACATCTACTATAGACCACATATACTATAACCCTGACCACATCTACTATAACCCTGACCAAATCTACTATAGACCACATCTACTATAACCCTGACCACATCACCTATAGACCAAATCTACTATAACCCTGACCACATCTACTATAGACCACATCTACTATAACCCTGACCACATCTACTATTACCCTGACAACATCTACTATAGACCACATCTACTATAACCCTGACCACATCTACTATAGACCACATCTACTATAACCCTGACCACATCTACTATAGACCACATCTACTATAGACCACATCTACTACAACCCTGACCACATCTACTATTACCCTGACCACATCTACTATAGACCACATGTACTATAACCCTGACCACATCTACTATAGACCACATCTACTATAACCCTGACCACATCTACTATAGACCACATCTACTATAACCCTGACTACATCTACTATAACCCTGACCACATCTACTATAGACCACATCTACTATAACCCTGACCACATCTAATATAACCCTGACCACATCTACTACTACCCTGACCACATCTACTATAGACCACATCTACTATAGACCACATCTACTATAACCCTGACCACATCTACTATAACCCTGACCAAATCTACTATAGACCACATCTACTATAGACCACATCTACTATAGACCACATCTACTACAACCCTGACCACATCTACTATAACCCTGACCACATCTACTATAGTCCACATCTACAATAACCCTGGTCACATCTACTATAGACCACATCTACTATAGACCACATCTACTATAACCCTGACCACATCTACTATAGACCACATCTACTATAGACCACATCTACTACAACCCTGACCACATCTACTATAACCCTGACCACATCTACTATAGTCCACATCTACAATAACCCTGGTCACATCTACTATAGACCACATCTACTATAGACCACATCTACTATAACCCTGACCACATCTACTATAGACCACATCTACTATAGACCACATCTACTACAACCCTGACCACATCTACTATAGACCACATCTACTATAGACCACATCTACTACAACCCTGACCACATCTACTATAACCCTGACCACATCTACTATAGACCACATCTACTATAACCCTGACCACATCTAATATAACCCTGACCACATCTACTACTACCCTGACCACATCTACTATAGACCACATCTACTATAGACCACATCTACTATAACCCTGACCACATCTACTATAACCCTGACCAAATCTACTATAGACCACATCTACTATAGACCACATCTACTATAACCCTGACCACATCTACTATAGTCCACATCTACAATAACCCTGGTCACATCTACTATAGACCACATCTACTATAGACCACATCTACTATAACCCTGACCACATCTACTATAGACCACATCTACTATAGACCACATCTACTATAACCCTGACCACATCTACTATAGACCACATCTACTATAACCCTGACTACATCTACTATAACCCTGACCACATCTACTATAGTCCACATCTACAATAACCCTGGTCACATCTACTATAGACCACATCTACTATAGACCACATCTACTATAACCCTGACCACATCTACTATAGACCACATCTACTATAGACCACATCTACTATAACCCTGACTACATCTACTATAACCCTGACCACATCTACTATAGTCCACATCTACAATAACCCTGGTCACATCTACTATAGACCACATCTACTATAGACCACATCTACTATAGACCACATCTACAATAACCCTGGTCACATCTACTATAGACCACATCTACTATAGACCACATCTACTATAACCCTTACCACATCTACTTTAACCCTGACCACATCTACTTTAACCCTGACCACATCTAGTATAGACCACATCTACTATAGACCACATCTACTATAACCCTGACCACATCTACTATAACCCTGACCAAATCTAATGTAGACCACATATACTATAACCCTGACCACATCTACTATAACCCGGACCACATCTACTATAGACCACATCTACTATAACCCTGACCACATCTACTATAGACCACATCTACTATAACCCTGACCACATCTACTATAACCCTGACCAAATCTACTATAGGCCACATCTACTATAACCCTGACCACATCTACTATAGACCACATCTACTATAACCCTGACCACATCTACTATAGACCACATCTACTATAACCCTGACTACATCTACTATAACCCTGACCACATCTACTATAGACCACATCTACTATAACCCTGGTCACATCTACTATAGACCACATCTACTATAGACCACATCTATTATAACCCTGACCACATCTACTATAACCCTGACCACATCTACTATTTCCCTGACCACATCTACTATAGACCACATCTACTATAGACCACATCTACTATTACCCTGACCACATCTACTATAAATCACATCTACTATAGACCACATCTACTATAACCCTGACCACATCTACTATAACCCTGACCAAATCTACTGTAGACCACATCTACTATAACCCTGACCACATCTACTATAGACCACATCTACTATAACCCTGACCACATCTACTACAACCCTGACCACATCTACTATAGACCACATCTACTATAACCCTGACCACGTCTACTATAGACTACATCTACTATAACCCTGACCACATCTACTATAACCCTGACTACATCTACTATTACCCTGACCACATCTACTATAGACCACATCTACTATAGACCACGTCTACTATAATCCTGGTCACATCTACTATAGACCACATCTACTATAGACCACATCTACTATAACCCTGACCACATCTACTATAACCCTGACCACATCTACTATTACCCTGACCACATCTACTATAGACCACATCTACTATAGACCACATCTACTAT
This sequence comes from Salvelinus alpinus, assembly GCF_045679555.1. Taxonomy (NCBI): domain Eukaryota; kingdom Metazoa; phylum Chordata; class Actinopteri; order Salmoniformes; family Salmonidae; genus Salvelinus; species Salvelinus alpinus. The sequence goes on along the minus strand of NC_092100.1, from coordinate 2,342,798 downwards.
AACCCTGACCACATCTACTATAACCCTGGCCACATCTACTATTACCCTGACCACATCTACTATAGACCACATCTACTATAACCCTGACCACATCTACTATAACTCTGACCAAATCTACTATAGACCACATCTACTATAGACCACATCTACTATAACCCTGACCACATCTACTATAATCCTGACCACATCTACTATAACACTGACCACATCTACTATAGACCACATCTACTATAACCCTGACCACATCTACTATAACCCTGACCACATCTACTATAACCCTGACCACATCAACTATAGACCACATCTAATATAGACAACATCTACTATAACCTATACTATAACCCAGACCACATCTACTATAGACCACATATACTATAACCCTGACCACATCTACTATAACCCTGACCAAATCTACTATAGACCACATCTACTATAACCCTGACCACATCACCTATAGACCAAATCTACTATAACCCTGACCACATCTACTATTACCCTGACAACATCTACTATAGACCCCATCTACTATAACCCTGACCACATCTACTATAGACCACATCTACTATAACCCTGACCACATCTACTATAGACCACATCTACTATAGACCACATCTACTACAACCCTGACCACATCTACTATTACCCTGACCACATCTACTATAGACCACATGTACTATAACCCTGGCCACATCTACTATAGACCACATCTACTATAACCCTGACCACATCTACTATAGACCACATCTACTATAACCCTGACTACATCTACTATAACCCTGACCACATCTACTATAGACCACATCTACTATAACCCTGACCACATCTAATATAACCCTGACCACATCTACTACTACCCTGACCACATCTACTATAGACCACATCTACTATAGACCACATCTACTATAACCCTGACCACATCTACTATAACCCTGACCAAATCTACTATAGACCACATCTACTATAGACCACATCTACTATAACCCTGACCACATCTACTATAGACCACATCTACTATAGACCACATCTACTACAACCCTGACCACATCTACTATAACCCTGACCACATCTACTATAGTCCACATCTACAATAACCCTGGTCACATCTACTATAGACCACATCTACTATAGACCACATCTACTATAACCCTGACCACATCTACTATAGACCACATCTACTATAGACCACATCTACTACAACCCTGACCACATCTACTATAACCCTGACCACATCTACTATAGTCCACATCTACAATAACCCTGGTCACATCTACTATAGACCACATCTACTATAGACCACATCTACTATAACCCTGACCACATCTACTATAGACCACATCTACTATAGACCACATCTACTACAACCCTGACCACATCTACTATAGACCACATCTACTATAGACCACATCTACTACAACCCTGACCACATCTACTATAACCCTGACCACATCTACTATAGACCACATCTACTATAACCCTGACCACATCTAATATAACCCTGACCACATCTACTACTACCCTGACCACATCTACTATAGACCACATCTACTATAGACCACATCTACTATAACCCTGACCACATCTACTATAACCCTGACCAAATCTACTATAGACCACATCTACTATAGACCACATCTACTATAACCCTGACCACATCTACTATAGTCCACATCTACAATAACCCTGGTCACATCTACTATAGACCACATCTACTATAGACCACATCTACTATAACCCTGACCACATCTACTATAGACCACATCTACTATAGACCACATCTACTATAACCCTGACCACATCTACTATAGACCACATCTACTATAACCCTGACTACATCTACTATAACCCTGACCACATCTACTATAGTCCACATCTACAATAGCCCTGGTCACATCTACTATAGACCACATCTACTATAGACCACATCTACTATAACCCTGACCACATCTACTATAGACCACATCTACTATAGACCACATCTACTATAACCCTGACTACATCTACTATAACCCTGACCACATCTACTATAGTCCACATCTACAATAACCCTGGTCACATCTACTATAGACCACATCTACTATAGACCACATCTACTATAGACCACATCTACAATAACCCTGGTCACATCTACTATAGACCACATCTACTATAGACCACATCTACTATAACTCTTACCACATCTACTTTAACCCTGACACCACATCTACTTTAACCCTGACCACATCTAGTATAGACCACATCTACTATAGACCACATCTACTATAACCCTGACCACATCTACTATAACCCTGACCAAATCTAATGTAGACCACATATACTATAACCCTGACCACATCTACTATAACCCGGACCACATCTACTATAGACCACATCTACTATAACCCTGACCACATCTACTATAGACCACATCTACTATAACCCTGACCACATCTACTATAACCCTGACCAAATCTACTATAGGCCACATCTACTATAACCCTGACCACATCTACTATAGACCACATCTACTATAACCCTGACCACATCTACTATAGACCACATCTACTATAACCCTGACTACATCTACTATAACCCTGACCACATCTACTATAGACCACATCTACTATAACCCTGGTCACATCTACTATAGACCACATCTACTATAGACCACATCTATTATAACCCTGACCACATCTACTATAACCCTGACCACATCTACTATTTCCCTGACCACATCTACTATAGACCACATCTACTATAGACCACATCTACTATTACCCTGACCACATCTACTATAAACCACATCTACTATAGACCACATCTACTATAACCCTGACCACATCTACTATAACCCTGACCAAATCTACTGTAGACCACATCTACTATAACCCTGACCACATCTACTATAGACCACATCTACTATAACCCTGACCACATCTACTACAACCCTGACCACATCTACTATAGACCACATCTACTATAACCCTGACCACGTCTACTATAGACTACATCTACTATAACCCTGACCACATCTACTATAACCCTGACTACATCTACTATTACCCTGACCACATCTACTATAGACCACATCTACTATAGACCACGTCTACTATAATCCTGGTCACATCTACTATAGACCACATCTACTATAGACCACATCTACTATAACCCTGACCACATCTACTATAACCCTGACCACATCTACTATTACCCTGACCACATCTACTATAGACCACATCTACTATAGACCACATCTACTATAACCCTGACCACATCTACTATAACCCTGGCCACATCTACTATTACCCTGACCACATCTACTATAGACCACATCTACTATAACCCTGACCACATCTACTATAACTCTGACCAAATCTACTATAGACCACATCTACTATAGACCACATCTACTATAACCCTGACCACATCTACTATAATCCTGACCACATCTACTATAACACTGACCACATCTACTATAGACCACATCTACTATAACCCTGACCACATCTACTATAACCCTGACCACATCTACTATAACCCTGACCACATCAACTATAGACCACATCTAATATAGACAACATCTACTATAACCTATACTATAACCCAGACCACATCTACTATAGACCACATATACTATAACCCTGACCACATCTACTATAACCCTGACCAAATCTACTATAGACCACATCTACTATAACCCTGACCACATCACCTATAGACCAAATCTACTATAACCCTGACCACATCTACTATAGACCACATCTACTATAACCCTGACCACATCTACTATAACCCTGACCACATCTACTATAGACCACATCTACTATAACCCTAACCACATCTACTATAGACCACATCTACTATAGACCACATCTACTACAACCCTGACCACATCTACTATTACCCTGACCACATCTACTATGGACCACATGTACTATAACCCTGACCACATCTACTATAGACCACATCTACTATAACCCTGACCACATCTACTATAGACCACATCTACTATAACCCTGACTACATCTACTATAACCCTGACCACATCTACTATAGACCACATCTACTATAACCCTGACCACATCTAATATAACCCTGACCACATCTACTACTACCCTGACCACATCTACTATAGACCACATCTACTATAGACCACATCTACTATAACCCTGACCACATCTACTATAACCCTGACCAAATCTACTATAGACCACATCTACTATAGACCACATCTACTATAACCCTGACCACATCTACTATAGACCACATCTACTATAGACCACATCTACTACAACCCTGACCACATCTACTATAACCCTGACCACATCTACTATAGTCCACATCTACAATAACCCTGGTCACATCTACTATAGACCACATCTACTATAACCCTGACCACATCTACTATAGACCACATCTACTATAGACCACATCTACTACAACCCTGACCACATCTACTATAACCCTGACCACATCTACTATAGTCCACATCTACAATAACCCTGGTCACATCTACTATAGACCACATCTACTATAGACCACATCTACTATAACCCTGACCACATCTACTATAGACCACATCTACTATAGACCACATCTACTACAACCCTGACCACATCTACTATAGACCACATCTACTATAGACCACATCTACTACAACCCTGACCACATCTACTATAACCCTGACCACATCTACTATAGACCACATCTACTATAACCCTGACCACATCTAATATAACCCTGACCACATCTACTACTACCCTGACCACATCTACTATAGACCACATCTACTATAGACCACATCTACTATAACCCTGACCACATCTACTATAACCCTGACCAAATCTACTATAGACCACATCTACTATAGACCACATCTACTATAACCCTGACCACATCTACTATAGTCCACATCTACAATAACCCTGGTCACATCTACTATAGACCACATCTACTATAGACCACATCTACTATAACCCTGACCACATCTACTATAGACCACATCTACTATAGACCACATCTACTATAACCCTGACCACATCTACTATAGACCACATCTACTATAACCCTGACTACATCTACTATAACCCTGACCACATCTACTATAGTCCACATCTACAATAACCCTGGTCACATCTACTATAGACCACATCTACTATAGACCACATCTACTATAACCCTGACCACATCTACTATAGACCACATCTACTATAGACCACATCTACTATAACCCTGACTACATCTACTATAACCCTGACCACATCTACTATAGTCCACATCTACAATAACCCTGGTCACATCTACTATAGACCACATCTACTATAGACCACATCTACTATAGACCACATCTACAATAACCCTGGTCACATCTACTATAGACCACATCTATAATAGACCACATCTACTATAACCCTTACCACATCTACTTTAACCCTGACCACATCTACTATAACCCTGACCACATCAACTATAGACCACATCTAATCTAGACCACATCTAATATAACCCTGACCACATCTACTATAACCCTAACTACATCTACTATAGACCACATCTACTCTAATCCTGACCACATTTACTATAGACCACATCTACTATAACCCTGACCACATCTACTATAACCCTGACCACATCTACTATAACCCTGACCACATCTACTATAGACCACATCTACTATAACCCTGACAAAATCTACTATAGACCACATCTACTCTAACCCTGACCACATCTACTATAGACCACATCTACTATAACCCTGACCACATCTACTATAGATCACATCTACTATAACCCTGACCACATCTACTATAGACCACATCTACTCTACCCCTGACCACATTTACTATAGACCACATCTACTATAACCCTGACCACATCCACTATAACCCTGACCACATCTACTATAACCCTGACTACATCTAATATAACCCTGACCACATCTACTATAGGCCACATATACTATAACCCTGACCACATATACTATAGACCACATCTACTATAACCCTGACTACATATACTATCGACCACATCTACTATAACCCTGACCACATCTACTATAGACCACATCTACTATAACCCTGACCACATCTACTATAACCCTGACTACATCTACTTTAACCCTGACCACATCTAGTATAGACCACATCTACTATAGACCACATCTACTATAACCCTGACCACATCTACTATAACCCTGACCAAATCTAATGTAGACCACATATACTATAACCCTGACCACATCTACTATAACCCGGACCACATCTACTATAGACCACATCTACTATAACCCTGACAACATCTACTATAGACCACATCTACTATAACCCTGACCACATCTACTATAACCCTGACCAAATCTACTATTACCCTGACCACATCTACTATAGGCCACATCTACTATAACCCTGACCACATCTACCATAGACCACATCTACTATAACCCTGACCACATCTACTATAGACCACATCTACTATAACCCTGACTACATCTACTATAACCCTGACCACATCTACTATAGACCACATCTACTATAACCCTGGTCACATCTACTATATACCACATCTACTATAGACCAAATCTACTATATCCCTGACCACATCTACTATAACCCTGACCACATCTACTATTACCCTGACCACATCTACTATATACCACATCTACTATAGACCACATCTACTATAACCCTTACCACATCTACTATAACCCTGACCACATCTACTATAACCCTGACCACATCAACTATAGACCACATCTACTATAACCCTGACCACATCTACTATAACCCTGACTACATCTACTATAACCCTGACCACATCTACTATAGACCACATCTACTATAACCCTGACCACATCTACTATAACCCTGACCAAATCTACTATAGACCACATCTACTATAGACCACATTTACTATAACCCTGACCACATATACTATAACCCTGACCACATCTACTATAACCCTGACCACATCTACTATAGACCACATCTACTATAACCCTGACCACATCTACTATAACCCTGACCACATCTACTAAAACACTGACAAAAACTACTATAAACCACATTTACTATAACCCTGACCACATATACTATAACCCTGACCAAATCTACTATGACCACATCTACTATAGACCACATTTACTATAACCCTGAGCACATATACTATAACCCTGACCACATCTACTATAACCCTGACCACATCTACTATAGACCACATCTACTATAACCCTGACCACATCTACTGTAACCCTGACCACATCTACTATAGACCACATCTACTATAACCCTGACCACATCTACTATAACCCTGACCACATCTACTATAGACCACATCTACTATAACCCTGACCACATCTACTAAAACACTGACAGAAACTACTATAAACCACATCTACTATAACCCTGGCCACATCTACTTTAACCCTGACCACATCTACTATAACCCTGACCACATCTACTATAGACCACATCTACTATAACCCTGGCCACATCTACTATAGACCACATCTACTATAACCCTGGCCACATCTACTATATACCACATCTACTATAACCCTGACCACATCTACTATAACCCTGACCAAATCTACTATAGATCACATCTACTATAACCCTGGCCACATCTACTATATACCACATCTACTATAACCCTGACCACATATACTATAGACCTGACCACATCTACTATAACCCTGACCACATCAACTATAGACCACATCTACAATAACCCTGACCACATCTACTATAACCCTGACCACATCAACTATAACCCTGACCACATCTACTATAGACCACATCTACTGTAGACCACATCTACTATAACCCTGACCACATCTACTATAACCCTGACTACATCCACTATAGACCACATTTACTATAGACCACATCTACTATAACCCTGACCACATCTACTATAACCCTGACCACATATACAATAACCCTGGCCACATCTACTATAACCCTGACCACATCTACTATAGACCACATCTACTTTAACCCTGACCACATTTACTATAACCCTGACTACATCCACTATAGACCACATTTACTATAGACCACATCTACTATAACCCTGACCACATTTACTATAACCCTGACTACATCCACTATAGACCACATCTACTATAACCCTGACCACATTTACTATAGACCACATCTACTATAACCCTGACCACATCTACTATAACCCTGACCACATCTACTATAACCCTGACCACATCAACTATAGACCACATCTACTATAACCCTGACCACATCTACTATAACCCTGACTACATCCACTATAGACCACATCTACTCTAACCCTGACTACATCTACTATAACCCTGACCACATCTACTATAGACCACATCTACTATAACTCTGACCACATCGACTATAGACCACATCTATTATAACCCTGACTACATCTACTATAACCCTGACCGCATCTACTATAGACCACATCTACTATAACTCTGACCACATCTACTATAGACCACTACTATAACCCTGACCACATCTACTATAACCCTGACCGCATCTACTATAGACCACATCTACTATAGACCACATTTACTATAACCCTGACCACATATACTATAACCCTGACCACATCTCCTATAACCCTGACCACATCTACTATAGACCACATCTACTATAACCCTGACCACATCTACTATAACCCTGACCACATCTACTATAACCCTGACCACATCTACTATAACACTGATCAAATCTACTATAGACCACATCTACTACAACCCTGACCACATCTACTATAACCCTGATCCCATCTACTATAGACCACATCTACTATAACCCTGACCACATCTACTAAAACACTGACAAAAACTACTATAGACCACATTTACTATAACCCTGACCACATATACTATAACCCTGACCACATCTACTATAACCCTGACCACATCTACTATAACCCTGACCACATCTACTACAGACCACATCTACTATAACCCTGACCCCATCTACTATAGACCGCATCTACTATAACCCTGACCACATCTACTATAACCCTGACCACATCTCCTATAACCCTGACCACATCAACTATAGACCACATCTACTATAACCCTGACCACATCTACTATAACCCTGACCACATCAACTATAGACCACATCTACTATAGACCACATCTACTATAACCCTGACCACATCTACTATAACCCTGACCACATTTACAATAGACCACATCTACTATAACCCTGACCACATCTACTATAACCCTGACCACATCGACTATAGACCACATCTACTCTAACCCTGACCACATTTACAATAGACCACACCTACTATAACCCTGACCACATCTACTATAACCCTGACCACATCGACTATAGACCACATCTACTATAACCCTGACAACATCTACTATAACCCTGACCACATCTACTATAGACCACATCTACTATAACCCTGACCACATCTACTATAACCCTGACAACATCTACTATAGACCTCTACTATAACCCTGACCACATCTACTATAACCCTGACCAAATCTACTATAGACCACATCTACTATAGACCACATTTACTATAACCCTGACCACATCTACTATAACCCTGACCACATCTCCTATAACCCTGACCACATCTACTATAGACCACATCTACTACAACCCTGACCACATCTACTATAGACCACATCTACTATAACCCTGATCCCATCTACTATAGACCACATCTACTATAACCCTGACCACATCTACTATAACCCTGACCACATCTACTATAGACCACATCTACTATAACCCTGATCCCATCTACTATAGACCACATCTACTATAACCCTGATCCCATCTACTATAGACCACATCTACTATAACCCTGACCACATCTACTATAACCCTGACCACATCTACTATAATCCTGACCACATCTACTATAGACCACATCTACTATAACCCTGACCACATCTACTATAACCCTGACCACATCAACTATAGACCACATTTACTATAACCCTGACCACATATACTATAACCCTGACCACATCTCCTATAACCCTGACCACATCTACTATATACCACATCTCCTATAACCCTGACCACATCTACTATAGACCACATCTACTATAACCCTGACCACATCTACTATAACCCTGACCACATCTCCTATAACCCTGACCACATCTACTATATACCACATCTCCTATAACCCTGACCACATCTACTATATACCACATCTACTATAACCCTGACCACATCTACTATAACCCTGACGACATCTACTATAACCCTGACCACATCAACTATAGACCACATTGACTATAGACCACATCTACTTTAACCCTGACCACATCTACTATAACCCTGACTACATCCACTATAGACCACATCTACTCTAACCCTGACCACATCTACTATAACCCTGACCACATCTACTATAGACCACATCTACTATAACCCTGACCCCATCTACTATAGACCACATATACTATAACCCTGACCACATCTACTATAACCCTGACCACATCAACTATAGACCACATCTACTATAATCCTGACCACATCTACTATAACCCTGACCACATCAACTATAGACCACATCTACTATAGACCACATCTACTATAACCCTGACCACATCTACTATAACCCTGACTACATCCACTATAGACCACATCTACTCTAAAGCTGACCACATTTACTATAGACCACATCTACTATAACCCTGACCACATCTACTATAACCCTGAACAAATCTACTATAGACCACATCTACTATAACCTTGACCACATCTACTACAACCCTGACCACATCTACTATAACCCTGACCACATCTACTATAGACCACATCTACAATAACCCTGACTACATCTACTATAACCCTGACCACATCTACTATAGACCACATCTACTATAGACCACATCTACTATAGACCACATCTACTATAACCCTGACCACATCTGCTATAGACCACATCTACTAAAACCCTGACTACATCTACTATAACCCTGACCACATCTACTATAGACCACATCTACTATAACCCTGGTCACATCTACTATATACCACATCTACTATAGACCACATCTACTATATCCCTGACCACATCTACTATAGACCACATCTACTATAGACCACATCTACTATAACCCTGACCACATCTACTATTACCCTGACCACATCTACTATAGACCACATCTACTATAGACCACATCTACTATAACCCTGACCACATCTACTATAACCCTGACCACATCAACTATAGACCACATCTACTATAACCCTGACCACATCTACTATAACCCTGACTACATCTACTATAACCCTGACCAAATCTACTATAGACCACATCTACTATAACCCTGACCACATCTACTATAACCCTGACCACATCAACTATAGACCACATCTACTATAACCCTGACCACATCTACTATAGACCACATCTACTATAACCCTGACCACATCTACTATAACCCTGACCACATCGACTATAACCCTGACCACATCAACTATAGACCACATCTACTATAACCCTGACTACATCCACTATAGACCACATCTACTATAGACCACATCTACTATAACCCTGACCACATCTACCATAACCCTGACCACATCTACTATAACCCTGACCACATCTACTATAGACCACATCTACTATAGACCACATTTACTATAACCCTGACCACATCTACTATAACCCTGCCTACATCCACTATAGACCACATCTACTATAGACCACATCTACTATTACCCTGACCACATCTACTATAACCCTGACCACATCTACTATAGACCACATCTACTATAGACCACATCTACCTTAACCCTGACCACATCTACTATAACCCTGACCACATCTACTATAACCCTGACTACATCCACTATAGACCACATCTACTATAACCCTGACCCCATCTACTATAGACCACATATACTATAACCCTGACCACATTTACTATATACCACATCTACTATAACCCTGACCACATCTACTATAACCCTGACCACATCTACTACAGACCACATCTACTATAACCCTGACCCCATCTACTATAGACCGCATATACTATAACCCTGACCACATCTCCTATAACCCTGACCACATCAACTATAGACCACATCTACTATAGACCACATCTACTATAACCCTGACCACATCTACTATAACCCTGACCACATCAACTATAGACCACATCTACTATAGACCACATCTACTATAACCCTGACCACATCTACTATAACCCTGACTACATCCACTATAGACCACATCTACTCTAACCCTGACCACATTTACAATAGACCACATCTACTATAACCCTGACCACATCTACTATAACCCTGACCACATCGACTATAGACCACATCTACTATAACCCTGACCACATCTACTATAGACCACTACTATAACCCTGACCACATCTACTATAACCCTGACCAAATCTACTATAGACCACATCTACTATAGACCACATTTACTATAACCCTGACCACATATACTATAACCCTGACCACATCTCCTATAACCCTGACCACATCTACTATAGACCACATCTACTATAACCCTGACCACATCTACTATAACCCTGACCAAATCTACTATAGACCACATCTACTATAGACCACATTTACTATAACCCTGACCACATATAATATAACCCTGACCACATCTCCTATAACCCTGACCACATCTACTATAGACCACATCTACTATAACCCTGACCACATCTACTATAACCCTGACCACATCTACTATAGACCACATCTACTATAACCCTGACCACATCTACTATAACCCTGACCACATCTACTATAACCCTGATCCCATCTACTATAGACAACATCTACTATAACCCTGACCACATCTACTATAACCCTGACCACATCTACTATAATCCTGATCACATCTACTATAGACCACATCTACTATAACCCTGACCACATCTACTATAGACCACATCTACTATAACCCTGACCACATCTACTACAGACTACATCTACTATAACCCTGACCACATCTTCTATAGACCACATTTACTATAACCCTGAGCACATGTACTATAACCCTGACTACATCTACTAGAACCCTGACCAAATCTACTATAGACCACATCTACTATAGACCACATTTACTATAACCCTGAGCACATATACTATTACCCTGACCACATCTACTATAACCCTGACCACATCTACTGTAGACCACATCTACTATAACCCTGACCAAATCTACTATAGACCACATCTACTATAACCCTGGCCACATCTACTATATACCAAATCTACTATAACCCTGACCACATCTACTATATACCACATCTACTATAACCCTGACCACATCTACTATAACCCTGACCACATATACTATAACCCTGACCACATCTACTATAACCCTGACCACATCAACTATAGACCACATCGACTATAACCCTGACCACATCTACTATAACCCTGACCACATCTACTATAACCCTGACCACATCAACTATAGACCACATCTACTATAGACCACATCTACTATAACCCTGACCACATCTATAATAACCCTGATCCCATCTACTATAGACAACATCTATTATAACCCTGACCACATCTACTATAACCCTGACTACATCCACTATAGACCACATCTACTCTAAAGCTGACCACATTTACTATAGACCACATCGACTATAACCCTGACCACATCTACTATAACCCTGAACAAATCTACTATAGACCACATTTACTATAACCCTGACCACATATACTATAACCCTGACCACATCTACTACAGACCACATCTACTATAACCCTGACCCCATCTACTATAGACCGCATCTACTATAACCCTGACCACATCTACTATAACCCTGACCACATCTCCTATAACCCTGACCACATCAACTATAGACCACATCTACTATAACCCTGACCACATCTACTATAACCCTGACCACATCAACTATAGACCACATCTACTATAGACCACACCTACTATAACCCTGACCACATCTACTATAACCCTGACCACATTTACAATAGACCACATCTACTATAACCCTGACCACATCTACTATAACCCTGACCACATCGACTAAAGACCACATCTACTCTAACCCTGACCACATTTACAATAGACCACACCTACTATAACCCTGACCACATCTACTATAACCCTGACCACATCGACTATAGACCACATCTACTATAACCCTGACTACATCTACTATAACCCTGACCACATCTACTATAGACCACATCTACTATAACCCTGACCACATCTCCTATAACCCTGACCACATCTACTATAGACCTCTACTATAACCCTGACCACATCTACTATAACCCTGACCAAATCTACTATAGACCACATCTACTATAGACCACATTTACTATAACCCTGACCACATCTACTATAACCCTGACCACATCTCCTATAACCCTGACCACATCTACTATAGACCACATCTACTACAACCCTGACCACATCTACTATAGACCACATCTACTATAACCCTGATCCCATCTACTATAGACCACATCTACTATAACCCTGACCACATCTACTATAACCCTGACCACATCTACTATAGACCACATCTACTATAACCCTGATCCCATCTACTATAGACCACATCTACTATAACCCTGATCCCATCTACTATAGACCACATCTACTATAACCCTGACCACATCTACTATAACCCTGACCACATCTACTATAATCCTGACCACATCTACTATAGACCACATCTACTATAACCCTGACCACATCTACTATAACCCTGACCACATCAACTATAGACCACATTTACTATAACCCTGACCACATATACTATAACCCTGACCACATCTCCTATAACCCTGACCACATCTACTATATACCACATCTCCTATAACCCTGACCACATCTACTATAGACCACATCTACTATAACCCTGACCACATCTACTATAACCCTGACCACATCTCCTATAACCCTGACCACATCTACTATATACCACATCTCCTATAACCCTGACCACATCTACTATATACCACATCTACTATAACCCTGACCACATCTACTATAACCCTGACGACATCTACTATAACCCTGACCACATCAACTATAGACCACATTGACTATAGACCACATCTACTTTAACCCTGACCACATCTACTATAACCCTGACTACATCCACTATAGACCACATCTACTCTAACCCTGACCACATCTACTATAACCCTGACCACATCTACTATAGACCACATCTACTATAACCCTGACCCCATCTACTATAGACCACATATACTATAACCCTGACCACATCTACTATAACCCTGACCACATCAACTATAGACCACATCTACTATAATCCTGACCACATCTACTATAACCCTGACCACATCAACTATAGACCACATCTACTATAACCCTGACCACATCTACTATAACCCTGACTACATCCACTATAGACCACATCTACTCTAAAGCTGACCACATTTACTATAGACCACATCTACTATAACCCTGACCACATCTACTATAACCCTGAACAAATCTACTATAGACCACATCTACTATAACCTTGACCACATCTACTACAACCCTGACCACATCTACTATAACCCTGACCACATCTACTATAGACCACATCTTCAATAACCCTGACTACATCTACTATAACCCTGACCACATCTACTATAGACCACATCTACTATAGACCACATCTACTATAGACCACATCTACTATAACCCTGACCACATCTGCTATAGACCACATCTACTATAACCCTGACTACATCTACTATAACCCTGACCACATCTACTATAGACCACATCTACTATAACCCTGGTCACATCTACTATATACCACATCTACTATAGACCACATCTACTATATCCCTGACCACATCTACTATAGACCACATCTACTATAGACCACATCTACTATAACCCTGACCACATCTACTATTACCCTGACCACATCTACTATAGACCACATCTACTATAGACCACATCTACTATAACCCTGACCACATCTACTATAACCCTGACCACATCAACTATAGACCACATCTACTATAACCCTGACCACATCTACTATAACCCTGACTACATCTACTATAACCCTGACCAAATCTACTATAGACCACATCTACTATAACCCTGACCACATCTACTATAACCCTGACCACATCAACTATAGACCACATCTACTATAACCCTGACCACATCTACTATAGACCACATCTACTATAACCCTGACCACATCTACTATAACCCTGACCACATCGACTATAACCCTGACCACATCAACTATAGACCACATCTACTATAACCCTGACTACATCCACTATAGACCACATCTACTATAGACCACATCTACTATAACCCTGACCACATCTACCATAACCCTGACCACATCTACTATAACCCTGACCACATCTACTATAGACCACATCTACTATAGACCACATTTACTATAACCCTGACCACATCTACTATAACCCTGCCTACATCCACTATAGACCACATCTACTATAGACCACATCTACTATTACCCTGACCACATCTACTATAACCCTGACCACATCTACTATAGACCACATCTACTATAGACCACATCTACCTTAACCCTGACCACATCTACTATAACCCTGACCACATCTACTATAACCCTGACTACATCCACTATAGACCACATCTACTATAACCCTGACCCCATCTACTATAGACCACATATACTATAACCCTGACCACATTTACTATATACCACATCTACTATAACCCTGACCACATCTACTATAACCCTGACCACATCTACTACAGACCACATCTACTATAACCCTGACCCCATCTACTATAGACCGCATATACTATAACCCTGACCACATCTCCTATAACCCTGACCACATCAACTATAGACCACATCTACTATAGACCACATCTACTATAACCCTGACCACATCTACTATAACCCTGACCACATCAACTATAGACCACATCTACTATAGACCACATCTACTATAACCCTGACCACATCTACTATAACCCTGACTACATCCACTATAGACCACATCTACTCTAACCCTGACCACATTTACAATAGACCACATCTACTATAACCCTGACCACATCTACTATAACCCTGACCACATCGACTATAGACCACATCTACTATAACCCTGACCACATCTACTATAGACCACTACTATAACCCTGACCACATCTACTATAACCCTGACCAAATCTACTATAGACCACATCTACTATAGACCACATTTACTATAACCCTGACCACATATACTATAACCCTGACCACATCTCCTATAACCCTGACCACATCTACTATAGACCACATCTACTATAACCCTGACCACATCTACTATAACCCTGACCAAATCTACTATAGGCCACATCTACTATAGACCACATTTACTATAACCCTGACCACATATAATATAACCCTGACCACATCTCCTATAACCCTGACCACATCTACTATAGACCACATCTACTATAACTCTGACCACATCTACTATAACCCTGACCACATCTACTATAGACCACATCTACTATAACCCTGACCACATCTACTATAACCCTGACCACATCTACTATAACCCTGATCCCATCTACTATAGACAACATCTACTATAACCCTGACCACATCTACTATAACCCTGACCACATCTACTATAATCCTGATCACATCTACTATAGACCACATCTACTATAACCCTGACCACATCTACTATAGACCACATCTACTATAACCCTGACCACATCTACTACAGACTACATCTACTATAACCCTGACCACATCTTCTATAGACCACATTTACTATAACCCTGAGCACATGTACTATAACCCTGACTACATCTACTAGAACCCTGACCAAATCTACTATAGACCACATCTACTATAGACCACATTTACTATAACCCTGAGCACATATACTATTACCCTGACCACATCTACTATAACCCTGACCACATCTACTGTAGACCACATCTACTATAACCCTGACCAAATCTACTATAGACCACATCTACTATAACCCTGGCCACATCTACTATATACCAAATCTACTATAACCCTGACCACATCTACTATATACCACATCTACTATAACCCTGACCACATCTACTATAACCCTGACCACATATACTATAACCCTGACCACATCTACTATAACCCTGACCACATCAACTATAGACCACATCGACTATAACCCTGACCACATCTACTATAACCCTGACCACATCTACTATAACCCTGACCACATCAACTATAGACCACATCTACTATAGACCACATCTACTATAACCCTGACCACATCTATAATAACCCTGATCCCATCTACTATAGACAACATCTATTATAACCCTGACCACATCTACTATAACCCTGACTACATCCACTATAGACCACATCTACTCTAAAGCTGACCACATTTACTATAGACCACATCGACTATAACCCTGACCACATCTACTATAACCCTGAACAAATCTACTATAGACCACATTTACTATAACCCTGACCACATATTCTATAACCCTGACCACATCTCCTATAACCCTGACAACATCTACTATAGACCACATCGACTATAACCCTGACCACATCTACTATAACCCTGAACAAATCTACTATAGACCACATTTACTATAACCCTGACCACATTTACTATAACCCTGACCACATCTACTATAACCCTGACCACATCTACTATAACACTGACCAAATCTACTATAGACCACATCTACTATAACAATGACCACATCTACTATAGACCACATCTACTATAACCCTGACCACATCTACTATAACCCTGACCACATCTACTATAAGCCTGACCACATCTACTATAGACCACATCTACTATAACCCTGACCACATCTACTATAGACCACATCTACTATAACCCTGACCACATCTACTACAGACTACATCTACTATAACCCTGACCCCATCTACTATAGACCATATCTACTACAACCCTGACCACATCTACTATAACCCTGACCACATCTACTATAACCCTGACCACATCTACTATAGACCACATCTACTATAACCCTGACCACATCTACTATAGACCACATCTACTACAACCCTGACCACATCTACTATAGACCACATCTACTATAACCCTGATCCCATCTACTATAGTCCACATTTACTATAACCCTGACCACATATACTATAACCCTGACCACATCTACTATAACCCTGACCACATCGACTATAGACCACATCTACTCTAACCCTGACCACATTTACAATAGACCACACCTACTATAACCCTGACCACATCTACTATAACCCTGACCACATCGACTATAGACCACATCTACTATAACCCTGACTACATCTACTATAACCCTGACCACATCTACTATAGACCACATCTACTATAACCCTGACCACATCTACTATAACCCTGACCACATCTACTATAGACCTCTACTATAACCCTGACCACATCTACTATAACCCTGACCAAATCTACTATAGACCACATCTACTATAGACCACATTTACTATAACCCTGACCACATCTACTATAACCCTGACCACATCTCCTATAACCCTGACCACATCTACTATAGACCACATCTACTACAACCCTGACCACATCTACTATAGACCACATCTACTATAACCCTGATCCCATCTACTATAGACCACATCTACTATAACCCTGACCACATCTACTATAACCCTGACCACATCTACTATAGACCACATCTACTATAACCCTGATCCCATCTACTATAGACCACATCTACTATAACCCTGATCCCATCTACTATAGACCACATCTACTATAACCCTGACCACATCTACTATAACCCTGACCACATCTACTATAATCCTGACCACATCTGCTATAGACCACATCTACTATAACCCTGACCACATCTACTATAACCCTGACCACATCAACTATAGACCACATTTACTATAACCCTGACCACATATACTATAACCCTGACCACATCTCCTATAACCCTGACCACATCTACTATATACCACATCTCCTATAACCCTGACCACATCTACTATAGACCACATCTACTATAACCCTGACCACATCTACTATAACCCTGACCACATCTCCTATAACCCTGACCACATCTACTATATACCACATCTCCTATAACCCTGACCACATCTACTATATACCACATCTACTATAACCCTGACCACATCTACTATAACCCTGACGACATCTACTATAACCCTGACCACATCAACTATAGACCACATTGACTATAGACCACATCTACTTTAACCCTGACCACATCTACTATAACCCTGACTACATCCACTATAGACCACATCTACTCTAACCCTGACCACATCTACTATAACCCTGACCACATCTACTATAGACCACATCTACTATAACCCTGACCCCATCTACTATAGACCACATATACTATAACCCTGACCACATCTACTATAACCCTGACCACATCAACTATAGACCACATCTACTATAATCCTGACCACATCTACTATAACCCTGACCACATCAACTATAGACCACATCTACTATAGACCACATCTACTATAACCCTGACCACATCTACTATAACCCTGACTACATCCACTATAGACCACATCTACTCTAAAGCTGACCACATTTACTATAGACCACATCTACTATAACCCTGACCACATCTACTATAACCCTGAACAAATCTACTATAGACCACATCTACTATAACCTTGACCACATCTACTACAACCCTGACCACATCTACTATAACCCTGACCACATCTACTATAGACCACATCTACAATAACCCTGACTACATCTACTATAACCCTGACCACATCTACTATAGACCACATCTACTATAGACCACATCTACTATAGACCACATCTACTATAACCCTGACCACATCTGCTATAGACCACATCTACTATAACCCTGACTACATCTACTATAACCCTGACCACATCTACTATAGACCACATCTACTATAACCCTGGTCACATCTACTATATACCACATCTACTATAGACCACATCTACTATATCCCTGACCACATCTACTATAGACCACATCTACTATAGACCACATCTACTATAACCCTGACCACATCTACTATTACCCTGACCACATCTACTATAGACCACATCTACTATAGACCACATCTACTATAACCCTGACCACATCTACTATAACCCTGACCACATCAACTATAGACCACATCTACTATAACCCTGACCACATCTACTATAACCCTGACTACATCTACTATAACCCTGACCAAATCTACTATAGACCACATCTACTATAACCCTGACCACATCTACTATAACCCTGACCACATCAACTATAGACCACATCTACTATAACCCTGACCACATCTACTATAGACCACATCTACTATAACCCTGACCACATCTACTATAACCCTGACCACATCGACTATAACCCTGACCACATCAACTATAGACCACATCTACTATAACCCTGACTACATCCACTATAGACCACATCTACTATAGACCACATCTACTATAACCCTGACCACATCTACCATAACCCTGACCACATCTCCTATAACCCTGACCACATCTACTATAGACCACATCTCCTATAACCCTGACCACATCTACTATAGACCACATCTACTATAACCCTGACCACATCTACTATAACCCTGACCACATCTCCTATAACCCTGACCACATCTACTATATACCACATCTCCTATAACCCTGACCACATCTACTATATACCACATCTACTATAACCCTGACCACATCTACTATAACCCTGACGACATCTACTATAACCCTGACCACATCAACTATAGACCACATTGACTATAGACCACATCTACTTTAACCCTGACCACATCTACTATAACCCTGACTACATCCACTATAGACCACATCTACTCTAACCCTGACCACATCTACTATAACCCTGACCACATCTACTATAGACCACATCTACTATAACCCTGACCCCATCTACTATAGACCACATATACTATAACCCTGACCACATCTACTATAACCCTGACCACATCAACTATAGACCACATCTACTATAATCCTGACCACATCTACTATAACCCTGACCACATCAACTATAGACCACATCTACTATAGACCACATCTACTATAACCCTGACCACATCTACTATAACCCTGACTACATCCACTATAGACCACATCTACTCTAAAGCTGACCACATTTACTATAGACCACATCTACTATAACCCTGACCACATCTACTATAACCCTGAACAAATCTACTATAGACCACATCTACTATAACCTTGACCACATCTACTACAACCCTGACCACATCTACTATAACCCTGACCACATCTACTATAGACCACATCTACAATAACCCTGACTACATCTACTATAACCCTGACCACATCTACTATAGACCACATCTACTATAGACCACATCTACTATAGACCACATCTACTATAACCCTGACCACATCTGCTATAGACCACATCTACTATAACCCTGACTACATCTACTATAACCCTGACCACATCTACTATAGACCACATCTACTATAACCCTGGTCACATCTACTATATACCACATCTACTATAGACCACATCTACTATATCCCTGACCACATCTACTATAGACCACATCTACTATAGACCACATCTACTATAACCCTGACCACATCTACTATTACCCTGACCACATCTACTATAGACCACATCTACTATAGACCACATCTACTATAACCCTGACCACATCTACTATAACCCTGACCACATCAACTATAGACCACATCTACTATAACCCTGACCACATCTACTATAACCCTGACTACATCTACTATAACCCTGACCAAATCTACTATAGACCACATCTACTATAACCCTGACCACATCTACTATAACCCTGACCACATCAACTATAGACCACATCTACTATAACCCTGACCACATCTACTATAGACCACATCTACTATAACCCTGACCACATCTACTATAACCCTGACCACATCGACTATAACCCTGACCACATCAACTATAGACCACATCTACTATAACCCTGACTACATCCACTATAGACCACATCTACTATAGACCACATCTACTATAACCCTGACCACATCTACCATAACCCTGACCACATCTACTATAACCCTGACCACATCTACTATAGACCACATCTACTATAGACCACATTTACTATAACCCTGACCACATCTACTATAACCCTGCCTACATCCACTATAGACCACATCTACTATAGACCACATCTACTATTACCCTGACCACATCTACTATAACCCTGACCACATCTACTATAGACCACATCTACTATAGACCACATTTACTATAACCCTGACCACATCTACTATAACCCTGCCTACATCCACTATAGACCACATCTACTATAGACCACATCTACTATAACCCTGACCACATCTACTATAACCCTGACTACATCCACTATAGACCACATCTACTATAACCCTGACCCCATCTACTATAGACCACATATACTATAACCCTGACCACATTTACTATATACCACATCTACTATAACCCTGACCACATCTACTATAACCCTGACCACATCTACTACAGACCACATCTACTATAACCCTGACCCCATCTACTATAGACCGCATATACTATAACCCTGACCACATCTCCTATAACCCTGACCACATCAACTATAGACCACATCTACTATAGACCACATCTACTATAACCCTGACCACATCTACTATAACCCTGACCACATCAACTATAGACCACATCTACTATAGACCACATCTACTATAACCCTGACCACATCTACTATAACCCTGACTACATCCACTATAGACCACATCTACTCTAACCCTGACCACATTTACAATAGACCACATCTACTATAACCCTGACCACATCTACTATAACCCTGACCACATCGACTATAGACCACATCTACTATAACCCTGACCACATCTACTATAGACCACTACTATAACCCTGACCACATCTACTATAACCCTGACCAAATCTACTATAGACCACATCTACTATAGACCACATTTACTATAACCCTGACCACATATACTATAACCCTGACCACATCTCCTATAACCCTGACCACATCTACTATAGACCACATCTACTATAACCCTGACCACATCTACTATAACCCTGACCAAATCTACTATAGGCCACATCTACTATAGACCACATTTACTATAACCCTGACCACATATAATATAACCCTGACCACATCTCCTATAACCCTGACCACATCTACTATAGACCACATCTACTATAACCCTGACCACATCTACTATAACCCTGACCACATCTACTATAGACCACATCTACTATAACCCTGACCACAACTACTATAACCCTGACCACATCTACTATAACCCTGATCCCATCTACTATAGACAACATCTACTATAACCCTGACCACATCTACTATAACCCTGACCACATCTACTATAATCCTGATCACATCTACTATAGACCACATCTACTATAACCCTGACCACATCTACTATAGACCACATCTACTATAACCCTGACCACATCTACTACAGACTACATCTACTATAACCCTGACCACATCTTCTATAGACCACATTTACTATAACCCTGAGCACATGTACTATAACCCTGACTACATCTACTAGAACCCTGACCAAATCTACTATAGACCACATCTACTATAGACCACATTTACTATAACCCTGAGCACATATACTATTACCCTGACCACATCTACTATAACCCTGACCACATCTACTGTAGACCACATCTACTATAACCCTGACCAAATCTACTATAGACCACATCTACTATAACCCTGGCCACATCTACTATATACCAAATCTACTATAACCCTGACCACATCTACTATATACCACATCTACTATAACCCTGACCACATCTACTATAACCCTGACCACATATACTATAACCCTGACCACATCTACTATAACCCTGACCACATCAACTATAGACCACATCGACTATAACCCTGACCACATCTACTATAACCCTGACCACATCTACTATAACCCTGACCACATCAACTATAGACCACATCTACTATAGACCACATCTACTATAACCCTGACCACATCTATAATAACCCTGATCCCATCTACTATAGACAACATCTATTATAACCCTGACCACATCTACTATAACCCTGACTACATCCACTATAGACCACATCTACTCTAAAGCTGACCACATTTACTATAGACCACATCGACTATAACCCTGACCACATCTACTATAACCCTGAACAAATCTACTATAGACCACATTTACTATAACCCTGACCACATATACTATAACCCTGACCACATCTCCTATAACCCTGACAACATCTACTATAGACCACATCGACTATAACCCTGACCACATCTACTATAACCCTGAACAAATCTACTATAGACCACATTTACTATAACCCTGACCACATTTACTATAACCCTGACCACATCTACTATAACCCTGACCACATCTACTATAACACTGACCAAATCTACTATAGACCACATCTACTATAACAATGACCACATCTACTATAGACCACATCTACTATAACCCTGACCACATCTACTATAACCCTGACCACATCTACTATAAGCCTGACCACATCTACTATAGACCACATCTACTATAACCCTGACCACATCTACTACAGACCACATCTACTATAACCCTGACCACATCTACTACAGACTACATCTACTATAACCCTGACCCCATCTACTATAGACCATATCTACTACAACCCTGACCACATCTACTATAACCCTGACCACATCTACTATAACCCTGACCACATCTACTATAGACCACATCTACTATAACCCTGACCACATCTACTATAGACCACATCTACTACAACCCTGACCACATCTACTATAGACCACATCTACTATAACCCTGATCCCATCTACTATAGTCCACATTTACTATAACCCTGACCACATATACTATAACCCTGACCACATCTACTATAGACCACATATACTATAACCTTGACCACATCTCCTATAACCCTGACCACATCTACTATAACCCTGACCACATCTACTATAACCCTGACCACATCTACTATAACCCTGACCACATCTACTATAACCCTGACCACATCTACTATAACACTGACCAAATCTACTATAGCCCACATCTACTATAACAATGACCACATCTACATCTACTCCCCACGGGGGGACCAGGATGAATATGTATGAACTTTCCAATTTGTAAGTCGCTCTGGATAAGAGCGTCTGCTAAATGACTTAAATGTAAATGTAAATGTACTATAGACCACATCTACTATAACCCTGACCACATCTACTATAACCCTGACCACATCTACTATAAGCCTGACCACATCTACTATAGACCACATCTACTATAACCCTGACCACATCTACTATAGACCACATCTACTATAACCCTGACCACATCTACTACAGACTACATCTACTATAACCCTGACCCCATCTACTACAGACCACATCTACTACAACCCTGACCACATCTACTATAGACCACATCTACTATAACCCTGATCCCATCTACTATAGACCACATCTACTATAGTCCACATTTACTATAACCCTGAC
Source organism: Salvelinus alpinus (assembly GCF_045679555.1). Taxonomy (NCBI): domain Eukaryota; kingdom Metazoa; phylum Chordata; class Actinopteri; order Salmoniformes; family Salmonidae; genus Salvelinus; species Salvelinus alpinus. Next base: position 2,316,264 of record NC_092100.1, on the reverse strand, counting down.
CACATATACTATAACCTTGACCACATCTCCTATAACCCTGACCACATCTACTATAGACCACATCTACTATAACCCTGAACACATCTACTATAGACCACATCTACTATAACCCTGACCACATCTACTACAGACTACATCTACTATAACCCTGACCCCATCTACTATAGACCACATCTACTATAACCCTGACCACATCTACTATAACCCTGACCAAATCTACTATAACCCTGACCAAATCAACTATAGACCTATAGATCTATAGATGTGGTCTACTGAGAGAGCTGAGAGAATATTACTAAACTGAGAGAATATTACTAAACTGAGAGAATATTACTAAACTGAGAGAATATTACTAAACTGAGAGAGTATTACTAAACTGAGAGAGTATTACTAAACTGAGAGAATATTACTAAACTGAGAGAATATTACTAAATTACTAAACTGAGAGAGTATTACTAAACTGAGAGAGCTGAGAGAATATTACTAAACTGAGAGAATATTACTAAACTGGAAGAGTTTTACTAACCTGAGAGAGTATTACTAAACTGAGAGAATATTACTAAACTGTGAGAGTATTACTAAACTGAGAAGGTATTACTAAACTGAGAGAATTTTACTAAACTGAGAGAGTATTACTAACCCGAGAGAGTATTACTAAACTGAGAGAATATTACTAAACTGAGAGAATATTACTAAACTGAGAGAATATTACTAAACTGGGAGAATATTACTAAACTGAGAGAATATTACTAAACTGGGAGAATATTACTAAACTGAGAGAGCTGAGAGAATATTACTAAACTGAGAGAATATTACTAAACTGAGAGAATATTACTAAACTGAGAGAATATTACTAAACTGAGAGAGTATTACTAAACTGAGAGAGCTGAGAGAATATTACTAAACTGAGAGAATATTACTAAAATGGAAGAGTTTTACTAACCTGAGAGAGTATTGCTAACTCGAGAGAGTATTACTAAACTGAGAGAATATTACTAAACTGATAGTCCAGTAATACTCTCTCAGCTCTCTCAGTTTAGTAATACTCCGAGAGAGTATTACTCAACTGAGAGAATATTACTCACCTGAGAGATTATTACTCACCTGAGAGATTATTACTAAACTGAGAGAGTATTACTCAACTGAGAGAGTATTACTAAACTTAGAGAATATTACTAAACTGAGAGAGTATTACTAAACTGAGAGAATATTACTAAACTGAGAGAATATTACTCAACTGAGAGAGTATTACTCAACTGAGAGAGTATTACTAAACTGAGAGAGTATTGCACAACGGAGAGATTATTACTCAACTGATAGAGTATTACTAAACTGAGAGAGTATTACTAAACTGAGAGAATATTACTAAACTGAGAGAATATTACTAAACTGAGAGAGTATTACTAAATTGAGAGAGCTGAGAGAGTATTACTAAACTGAGAGAATATTACTAAACTGAGAGAGTAGTAGTAAACTGAGAGAGTATTACTAACCTGAGAGAAATTTACTAAACTGAGAGAATATTACTAAACTGAGAGATTAATACTCAACTGAGAGAGTGTTACTAAACTGAGAGAGTGTTACTAAACTGAGAGAATATTACTCAACGGAGAGAGTGTTACTAAACTGAGAGAATATTACTAAACTGAGAGAATATTACTAAACTGAGAGAATATTACTAAACTGAGAGAATATTACTAAACTGAGAGAATATTACTAAACTTAGAGAATATTACTAACCTGAGAGAGTATTACTAAACCGAGAGAGTATTACTTAACTGAGACAGTTTTACTAAACTGAGACAGTTTTACTAAACTGTGAGAGTATTACTAAACTGAGAGAGTATTACTAACTCGAGAGAGTATTACTAAACTGAGAGAATATTACTAAACTGAGAGAGTATTACTAAACTGAGAGAGTGTTACTAAACTGAGAGAGTATTACTAAACTCAGAGAATATTACTAAACTGAGAGAATATTACTCAACTGAGAGAGTATTACTAGACTGAGAGAGTATTACTCAACTGAGAGAGTATTACTAAACTGAGAGAGTGTTACTAAACTGAGAGAGTATTACTAAACTGAGAGAGTATTACTAAACTGAGAGAGTATTGCACAACGGAGAGATTATTACTCAACTGCTAGAGTATTACTAAACTGAGAGAGTATTACTAAACTGAGAGAATATTACTAAACTGAGAGAATATTACTAAACTGAGAGAGTATTACTAAATTGAGAGAGCTGAGAGAGTATTACTAAACTGAGAGAATATTACTGAACTGAGAGAATATTACTAAACTGAGAGAGTATTACTAAACTGAGAGAGTATTACTAAACTGAGAGAGTATTACTAAACTGAGAGAGTATTACTAAACTGAGAGAATATTACTAAACTGAGAGAGCTAAACTGAGAGAGCTGAGAGAATATTACTAAACTGAGAGAATATTACTAAACTGAGAGAGTATTACTAAACTGAGAGAGTATTACTTAACTGAGACAGTTTCACTAAACTGAGAGAGTGTTACTAGACTGAGAGAGTATTACTAAACTGAGAGAATAATACTAAACTGAGAGAATATTACTAAACTGAGAGAGCTGAGACAGTATTACTAGACTGAGAGAGTATTACTCAACTGAGAGAATATTACTCACCGGAGAGATTATTACTCAACTGAGAGAGTATTACTAAACGGAGAGAGTATTACTAAACTGAGAGAGTATTACTAAACTGAGAGAATATTACTAAACTGAGAGAATATTACTAAACTGAGAGAGTATTACTAAACTGAGAGAATATTACTAAACTGAGAGAGTATTACTAAACTGAGAGAGTATTACTTAACTGAGACAGTTTTACTAAACTGAGAGAGTGTTACTAGACTGAGAGAGTATTACTAAACTGAGAGAATATTACTAAACTGAGAGAATGTTACTAAACTGAGAGAATATTACTAAACTGAGAGAGTATTACTAAACTGAGAGAGTGTTACTAAACTGAGAGACTATTACTCAACGGAGAGAGTGTTACTAAACTGAGAGAATATTACTAAACTGAGAGAGTATTACTCAACTGAGAGAGCTGAGAGATTATTACTAAACTTAGAGAATATTACTAAACTGAGAGAGTAGTAGTAAACTGAGAGAGTATTACTAAACTCAGAGAATATTACTAAACTGAGAGAATATTACTCAACTGAGAGAGTATTACTAGACTGAGAGAGTATTACTCAACTGAGAGAGTATTACTCAACTGAGAGAGTGTTACTAAACTGAGAGAGTATTACTAAACTGAGAGAGTATTACTAAACTGAGAGAGTATTGCACAACGGAGAGATTATTACTCTACTGATAGAGTATTACTAAACTGAGAGAGTATTACTAAACTGAGAGAATATTACTAAACTGAGAGAATATTACTAAACTGAGAGAGTATTACTAAATTGAGAGAGCTGAGAGAGTATTACTAAACTGAGAGAATATTACTAAACTGAGAGAATATTACTAAACTGAGAGAGTAGTAGTAAACTGAGAGAGTATTACTAAACTGAGAGAGTGTTACTAGACTGAGAGAGTATTACTAAACTGAGAGAATATTACTAAACTGAGAGAGTATTACTAAACTGAGAGAGCTGAGAGAATATTACTAAACTGAGAGAATATTACTAAACTGAGAGAGTATTACTAAACTGAGAGAGTATTACTTAACTGAGACAGTTTCACTAAACTGAGAGAGTGTTACTAGACTGAGAGAGTATTACTAAACTGAGAGAATATTACTAAACTGAGAGAATATTACTAAACTGAGAGAGCTGAGATAGTATTACTAGACTGAGAGAGTATTACTCAACTGAGAGAATATTACTCACCGGAGAGATTATTACTCAACTGAGAGAGTATTACTAAACGGAGAGAGTATTACTAAACTGAGAGAGTGTTACTAAACTGAGAGAGCTGAAAGAGTATTACAAGACTGAGAGAGTTTTACTAAACTGAGAGAGTATTACTAAACTGAGAGAGTTTTACTAAACTGAGAGAGTATTACTAACCCGAGAGAGTATTACTAAACTGAGAGAGTATTACTAAACTGAGAGAATATTACTAAACTGTGAGAGTATTACTAAACTGAGAGAGTATTACTAACTCGAGAGAGTATTACTAAACTGAGAGAATATTACTAAACTGATAGAGTATTACTAAACTGAGAGAGCTGAGAGAGTATTACTAGACTGAGAGAGTATTACTCAACTGAGAGAATATTACTCACCGGAGAGATTTTTACTCAATGGAGAGATTAATACTCAACTGGGAGAGTGTTACTAAACTGAGAGAGTATTACTAAACTGAGAGAGTATTACTAAACTGAGAGAGTGTTACTAAACTGAGAGAATATTACTCAACTGAGAGAGTATTACTAAACTGAGAGAGTATTACTCAACGGAGAGAGTGTTACTAAACTGAGAGAGTATTACTTAACTGAGACAGTTTTACTAAACTGAGAGAGTGTTACTAGACTGAGAGAGTATTACTAAACTGAGAGAATATTACTAAACTGAGAGAATGTTACTAAACTGAGAGAATATTACTAAACTGAGAGAGTATTACTAAACTGAGAGAGTGTTACTAAACTGAGAGACTATTACTCAACGGAGAGAGTGTTACTAAACTGAGAGAATATTACTAAACTGAGAGAGTATTACTCAACTGAGAGAGCTGAGAGATTATTACTAAACTTAGAGAATATTACTAAACTGAGAGAGTAGTAGTAAACTGAGAGAGTATTACTAAACTCAGAGAATATTACTAAACTGAGAGAATATTACTCAACTGAGAGAGTATTACTAAACTGAGAGAGTATTACTAAACTGAGAGAGCTGAGAGAATATTACTAAACTGAGAGAATATTACTAAACTGAGAGAGTATTACTAAACTGAGAGAGTATTACTTAACTGAGTCAGTTTCACTAAACTGAGAGAGTGTTACTAGACTGAGAGAGTATTACTAAACTGTGAGAGTATTACTAAACTGAGAAGGTATTACTAAACTGAGAGAATTTTACTAAACTGAGAGAGTATTACTAACCCGAGAGAGTATTACTAAACTGAGAGAATATTACTAAACTGAGAGAATATTACTAAACTGAGAGAATATTACTAAACTGGGAGAATATTACTAAACTGAGAGAGCTGAGAGAATATTACTAAACTGAGAGAATATTACTAAACTGAGAGAATATTACTAAACTGAGAGAATATTACTAAACTGAGAGAGTATTACTAAACTGAGAGAGCTGAGAGAATATTACTAAACTGAGAGAATATTACTAAAATGGAAGAGTTTTACTAACCTGAGAGAGTATTGCTAACTCGAGAGAGTATTACTAAACTGAGAGAATATTACTAAACTGATAGTCCAGTAATACTCTCTCAGCTCTCTCAGTTTAGTAATACTCCGAGAGAGTATTACTCAACTGAGAGAATATTACTCACCTGAGAGATTATTACTCACCTGAGAGATTATTACTAAACTGAGAGAGTATTACTCAACTGAGAGAGTATTACTAAACTTAGAGAATATTACTAAACTGAGAGAGTATTACTAAACTGAGAGAATATTACTAAACTGAGAGAATATTACTCAACTGAGAGAGTATTACTCAACTGAGAGAGTATTACTAAACTGAGAGAGTATTGCACAACGGAGAGATTATTACTCAACTGATAGAGTATTACTAAACTGAGAGAGTATTACTAAACTGAGAGAATATTACTAAACTGAGAGAATATTACTAAACTGAGAGAGTATTACTAAATTGAGAGAGCTGAGAGAGTATTACTAAACTGAGAGAATATTACTAAACTGAGAGAGTAGTAGTAAACTGAGAGAGTATTACTAACCTGAGAGAAATTTACTAAACTGAGAGAATATTACTAAACTGAGAGATTAATACTCAACTGAGAGAGTGTTACTAAACTGAGAGAGTGTTACTAAACTGAGAGAATATTACTCAACGGAGAGAGTGTTACTAAACTGAGAGAATATTACTAAACTGAGAGAATATTACTAAACTGAGAGAATATTACTAAACTGAGAGAATATTACTAAACTGAGAGAATATTACTAAACTTAGAGAATATTACTAACCTGAGAGAGTATTACTAAACCGAGAGAGTATTACTTAACTGAGACAGTTTTACTAAACTGAGACAGTTTTACTAAACTGTGAGAGTATTACTAAACTGAGAGAGTATTACTAACTCGAGAGAGTATTACTAAACTGAGAGAATATTACTAAACTGAGAGAGTATTACTAAACTGAGAGAGTGTTACTAAACTGAGAGAGTATTACTAAACTCAGAGAATATTACTAAACTGAGAGAATATTACTCAACTGAGAGAGTATTACTAGACTGAGAGAGTATTACTCAACTGAGAGAGTATTACTAAACTGAGAGAGTGTTACTAAACTGAGAGAGTATTACTAAACTGAGAGAGTATTACTAAACTGAGAGAGTATTGCACAACGGAGAGATTATTACTCAACTGATAGAGTATTACTAAACTGAGAGAGTATTACTAAACTGAGAGAATATTACTAAACTGAGAGAATATTACTAAACTGAGAGAGTATTACTAAATTGAGAGAGCTGAGAGAGTATTACTAAACTGAGAGAATATTACTAAACTGAGAGAATATTACTAAACTGAGAGAGTAGTAGTAAACTGAGAGAGTATTACTAAACTGAGAGAGTGTTACTAGACTGAGAGAGTATTACTAAACTGAGAGAATATTACTAAACTGAGAGAGTATTACTAAACTGAGAGAGCTGAGAGAATATTACTAAACTGAGAGAATATTACTAAACTGAGAGAGTATTACTAAACTGAGAGAGTATTACTTAACTGAGACAGTTTCACTAAACTGAGAGAGTGTTACTAGACTGAGAGAGTATTACTAAACTGAGAGAATAATACTAAACTGAGAGAATATTACTAAACTGAGAGAGCTGAGATAGTATTACTAGACTGAGAGAGTATTACTCAACTGAGAGAATATTACTCACCGGAGAGATTATTACTCAACTGAGAGAGTATTACTAAACGGAGAGAGTATTACTAAACTGAGAGAGTATTACTAAACTGAGAGAATATTACTAAACTGAGAGAATATTACTAAACTGAGAGAGTATTACTAAACTGAGAGAATATTACTAAACTGAGAGAGTATTACTAAACTGAGAGAGTATTACTTAACTGAGACAGTTTTACTAAACTGAGAGAGTGTTACTAGACTGAGAGAGTATTACTAAACTGAGAGAATATTACTAAACTGAGAGAATGTTACTAAACTGAGAGAATATTACTAAACTGAGAGAGTATTACTAAACTGAGAGAGTGTTACTAAACTGAGAGACTATTACTCAACGGAGAGAGTGTTACTAAACTGAGAGAATATTACTAAACTGAGAGAGTATTACTCAACTGAGAGACCTGAGAGATTATTACTAAACTTAGAGAATATTACTAAACTGAGAGAGTAGTAGTAAACTGAGAGAGTATTACTAAACTCAGAGAATATTACTAAACTGAGAGAATATTACTCAACTGAGAGAGTATTACTAGACTGAGAGAGTATTACTCAACTGAGAGAGTATTACTCAACTGAGAGAGTATTACTAAACTGAGAGAGTGTTACTAAACTGAGAGAGTATTACTAAACTGAGAGAGTATTACTAAACTGAGAGAGTATTGCACAACGGAGAGATTATTACTCTACTGATAGAGTATTACTAAACTGAGAGAGTATTACTAAACTGAGAGAATATTACTAAACTGAGAGAATATTACTAAACTGAGAGAGTATTACTAAATTGAGAGAGCTGAGAGAGTATTACTAAACTGAGAGAATATTACTAAACTGAGAGAATATTACTAAACTGAGAGAGTAGTAGTAAACTGAGAGAGTATTACTAAACTGAGAGAGTGTTACTAGACTGAGAGAGTATTACTAAACTGAGAGAATATTACTAAACTGAGAGAGTATTACTAAACTGAGAGAGCTGAGAGAATATTACTAAACTGAGAGAATATTACTAAACTGAGAGAGTATTACTAAACTGAGAGAGTATTACTAAACTGAGAGAATATTACTAAACTGAGAGAGTATTACTAAACTGAGAGAGTATTACTAAACTGAGAGAATATTACTAGAACTGAGAGAGTATTACTAAACTGAGAGAGCTGAGAGAGTATTACTAAACTGAGAGAGTATTACTCAACTGAGAGATATTACTCACCGAGAGAGATTATTACTCAACTGAGAGAGTATTACTAAACTGAGAGAGTATTACTAAACTGAGAGAGTATTACTAAACTGAGAGAGCTGAAAGAGTATTACAAACTGAGAGAATATTACTAAACTGAGAGAATATTACTAAACTGAGAGAGTTTTACTAAACTGAGAGAGTATTACTAACTCGAGAGAGTATTACTAAACTGAGAGAGTATTACTAAACTGAGAGAATATTACTAAACTGAGAGAGTATTACTAAACTGAGAGAGTATTACTAACTCGAGAGAGTATTACTAAACTGAGAGAATATTACTAAACTGAGAGAGTATTACTAAACTGAGAGAGACTGACGAGAGATATTACTAAACTGAGAGAGTATTACTAAACTGAGAGAATATTACTAACTGGAGAGATTTTTTCTCAATGAGAGATTATTACTCAACTGAGAGAGTATTACTAAACTGAGAGAGTATTACTAAACTGAGAGAGTATTACTAAACTGAGAGAATATTACTAAACTGAGAGAGTATTACTAAACTGAGAGAACCTGAGAGAATATTAACAAACTGAGAGAATATTACTAAACTGAGAGAATATTACTAAACTGAGAGAGTATTACTAAACTGAGAGAATATTACTAAACTGAGAGAGTATTACTAGACTGAGAGAGTATTACTAAACTGAGAGAATATTACTAAACTGAGAGAATGTTACTAAACTGAGAGAATATTACTAAACTGAGAGAGTATTACTAAACTGAGAGAGTGTTACTAAACTGAGAGACTATTACTCAACGGAGAGAGTGTTACTAAACTGAGAGAATATTACTAAACTGAGAGAGTATTACTCAACTGAGAGAGCTGAGAGATTATTACTAAACTTAGAGAATATTACTAAACTGAGAGAGTAGTAGTAAACTGAGAGAGTATTACTAAACTCAGAGAATATTACTAAACTGAGAGAATATTACTCAACTGAGAGAGTATTACTAGACTGAGAGAGTATTACTCAACTGAGAGAGTATTACTCAACTGAGAGAGTGTTACTAAACTGAGAGAGTATTACTAAACTGAGAGAGTATTACTAAACTGAGAGAGTATTGCACAACGGAGAGATTATTACTCTACTGATAGAGTATTACTAAACTGAGAGAGTATTACTAAACTGAGAGAATATTACTAAACTGAGAGAATATTACTAAACTGAGAGAGTATTACTAAATTGAGAGAGCTGAGAGAGTATTACTAAACTGAGAGAATATTACTAAACTGAGAGAATATTACTAAACTGAGAGAGTAGTAGTAAACTGAGAGAGTATTACTAAACTGAGAGAGTGTTACTAGACTGAGAGAGTATTACTAAACTGAGAGAATATTACTAAACTGAGAGAGTATTACTAAACTGAGAGAGCTGAGAGAATATTACTAAACTGAGAGAATATTACTAAACTGAGAGAGTATTACTAAACTGAGAGAGTATTACTTAACTGAGACAGTTTCACTAAACTGAGAGAGTGTTACTAGACTGAGAGAGTATTACTAAACTGAGAGAATATTACTAAACTGAGAGAATATTACTAAACTGAGAGAGCTGAGATAGTATTACTAGACTGAGAGAGTATTACTCAACTGAGAGAATATTACTCACCGGAGAGATTATTACTCAACTGAGAGAGTATTACTAAACGGAGAGAGTATTACTAAACTGAGAGAGTGTTACTAAACTGAGAGAGCTGAAAGAGTATTACAAGACTGAGAGAGTTTTACTAAACTGAGAGAGTATTACTAAACTGAGAGAGTTTTACTAAACTGAGAGAGTATTACTAACCCGAGAGAGTATTACTAAACTGAGAGAGTATTACTAAACTGAGAGAATATTACTAAACTGTGAGAGTATTACTAAACTGAGAGAGTATTACTAACTCGAGAGAGTATTACTAAACTGAGAGAATATTACTAAACTGATAGAGTATTACTAAACTGAGAGAGCTGAGAGAGTATTACTAGACTGAGAGAGTATTACTCAACTGAGAGAATATTACTCACCGGAGAGATTTTTACTCAATGGAGAGATTAATACTCAACTGGGAGAGTGTTACTAAACTGAGAGAGTATTACTAAACTGAGAGAGTATTACTAAACTGAGAGAGTGTTACTAAACTGAGAGAATATTACTCAACTGAGAGAGTATTACTAAACTGAGAGAGTATTACTCAACGGAGAGAGTGTTACTAAACTGAGAGAGTATTACTTAACTGAGACAGTTTTACTAAACTGAGAGAGTGTTACTAGACTGAGAGAGTATTACTAAACTGAGAGAATATTACTAAACTGAGAGAATGTTACTAAACTGAGAGAATATTACTAAACTGAGAGAGTATTACTAAACTGAGAGAGTGTTACTAAACTGAGAGACTATTACTCAACGGAGAGAGTGTTACTAAACTGAGAGAATATTACTAAACTGAGAGAGTATTACTCAACTGAGAGAGCTGAGAGATTATTACTAAACTTAGAGAATATTACTAAACTGAGAGAGTAGTAGTAAACTGAGAGAGTATTACTAAACTCAGAGAATATTACTAAACTGAGAGAATATTACTCAACTGAGAGAGTATTACTAAACTGAGAGAGTATTACTAAACTGAGAGAGCTGAGAGAATATTACTAAACTGAGAGAATATTACTAAACTGAGAGAGTATTACTAAACTGAGAGAGTATTACTTAACTGAGTCAGTTTCACTAAACTGAGAGAGTGTTACTAGACTGAGAGAGTATTACTAAACTGTGAGAGTATTACTAAACTGAGAAGGTATTACTAAACTGAGAGAATTTTACTAAACTGAGAGAGTATTACTAACCCGAGAGAGTATTACTAAACTGAGAGAATATTACTAAACTGAGAGAATATTACTAAACTGAGAGAATATTACTAAACTGGGAGAATATTACTAAACTGAGAGAGCTGAGAGAATATTACTAAACTGAGAGAATATTACTAAACTGAGAGAATATTACTAAACTGAGAGAGTATTACTAAACTGAGAGAGTATTACTAAACTGAGAGAGCTGAGAGAATATTACTAAACTGAGAGAATATTACTAAAATGGAAGAGTTTTACTAACCTGAGAGAGTATTGCTAACTCGAGAGAGTATTACTAAACTGAGAGAATATTACTAAACTGATAGTCCAGTAATACTCTCTCAGCTCTCTCAGTTTAGTAATACTCCGAGAGAGTATTACTCAACTGAGAGAATATTACTCACCTGAGAGATTATTACTCACCTGAGAGATTATTACTAAACTGAGAGAGTATTACTCAACTGAGAGAGTATTACTAAACTTAGAGAATATTACTAAACTGAGAGAGTATTACTAAACTGAGAGAATATTACTAAACTGAGAGAATATTACTCAACTGAGAGAGTATTACTCAACTGAGAGAGTATTACTAAACTGAGAGAGTATTGCACAACGGAGAGATTATTACTCAACTGATAGAGTATTACTAAACTGAGAGAGTATTACTAAACTGAGAGAATATTACTAAACTGAGAGAATATTACTAAACTGAGAGAGTATTACTAAATTGAGAGAGCTGAGAGAGTATTACTAAACTGAGAGAATATTACTAAACTGAGAGAGTAGTAGTAAACTGAGAGAGTATTACTAACCTGAGAGAAATTTACTAAACTGAGAGAATATTACTAAACTGAGAGATTAATACTCAACTGAGAGAGTGTTACTAAACTGAGAGAGTGTTACTAAACTGAGAGAATATTACTCAACGGAGAGAGTGTTACTAAACTGAGAGAATATTACTAAACTGAGAGAATATTACTAAACTGAGAGAATATTACTAAACTGAGAGAATATTACTAAACTGAGAGAATATTACTAAACTTAGAGAATATTACTAACCTGAGAGAGTATTACTAAACCGAGAGAGTATTACTTAACTGAGACAGTTTTACTAAACTGAGACAGTTTTACTAAACTGTGAGAGTATTACTAAACTGAGAGAGTATTACTAACTCGAGAGAGTATTACTAAACTGAGAGAATATTACTAAACTGAGAGAGTATTACTAAACTGAGAGAGTGTTACTAAACTGAGAGAGTATTACTAAACTCAGAGAATATTACTAAACTGAGAGAATATTACTCAACTGAGAGAGTATTACTAGACTGAGAGAGTATTACTCAACTGAGAGAGTATTACTAAACTGAGAGAGTGTTACTAAACTGAGAGAGTATTACTAAACTGAGAGAGTATTACTAAACTGAGAGAGTATTGCACAACGGAGAGATTATTACTCAACTGATAGAGTATTACTAAACTGAGAGAGTATTACTAAACTGAGAGAATATTACTAAACTGAGAGAATATTACTAAACTGAGAGAGTATTACTAAATTGAGAGAGCTGAGAGAGTATTACTAAACTGAGAGAATATTACTAAACTGAGAGAATATTACTAAACTGAGAGAGTAGTAGTAAACTGAGAGAGTATTACTAAACTGAGAGAGTGTTACTAGACTGAGAGAGTATTACTAAACTGAGAGAATATTACTAAACTGAGAGAGTATTACTAAACTGAGAGAGCTGAGAGAATATTACTAAACTGAGAGAATATTACTAAACTGAGAGAGTATTACTAAACTGAGAGAGTATTACTTAACTGAGACAGTTTCACTAAACTGAGAGAGTGTTACTAGACTGAGAGAGTATTACTAAACTGAGAGAATAATACTAAACTGAGAGAATATTACTAAACTGAGAGAGCTGAGATAGTATTACTAGACTGAGAGAGTATTACTCAACTGAGAGAATATTACTCACCGGAGAGATTATTACTCAACTGAGAGAGTATTACTAAACGGAGAGAGTATTACTAAACTGAGAGAGTATTACTAAACTGAGAGAATATTACTAAACTGAGAGAATATTACTAAACTGAGAGAGTATTACTAAACTGAGAGAATATTACTAAACTGAGAGAGTATTACTAAACTGAGAGAGTATTACTTAACTGAGACAGTTTTACTAAACTGAGAGAGTGTTACTAGACTGAGAGAGTATTACTAAACTGAGAGAATATTACTAAACTGAGAGAATGTTACTAAACTGAGAGAATATTACTAAACTGAGAGAGTATTACTAAACTGAGAGAGTGTTACTAAACTGAGAGACTATTACTCAACGGAGAGAGTGTTACTAAACTGAGAGAATATTACTAAACTGAGAGAGTATTACTCAACTGAGAGACCTGAGAGATTATTACTAAACTTAGAGAATATTACTAAACTGAGAGAGTAGTAGTAAACTGAGAGAGTATTACTAAACTCAGAGAATATTACTAAACTGAGAGAATATTACTCAACTGAGAGAGTATTACTAGACTGAGAGAGTATTACTCAACTGAGAGAGTATTACTCAACTGAGAGAGTATTACTAAACTGAGAGAGTGTTACTAAACTGAGAGAGTATTACTAAACTGAGAGAGTATTACTAAACTGAGAGAGTATTGCACAACGGAGAGATTATTACTCTACTGATAGAGTATTACTAAACTGAGAGAGTATTACTAAACTGAGAGAATATTACTAAACTGAGAGAATATTACTAAACTGAGAGAGTATTACTAAATTGAGAGAGCTGAGAGAGTATTACTAAACTGAGAGAATATTACTAAACTGAGAGAATATTACTAAACTGAGAGAGTAGTAGTAAACTGAGAGAGTATTACTAAACTGAGAGAGTGTTACTAGACTGAGAGAGTATTACTAAACTGAGAGAGTATTACTAAACTGAGAGAGTATTACTAAACTGAGAGAGCTGAGAGAATATTACTAAACTGAGAGAATATTACTAAACTGAGAGAGTATTACTAAACTGAGAGAGTATTACTAAACTGAGAGAGTATTGCACAACGGAGAGATTATTACTCAACTGATAGAGTATTACTAAACTGAGAGAGTATTACTAAACTGAGAGAATATTACTAAACTGAGAGAATATTACTAAACTGAGAGAGTATTACTAAATTGAGAGAGCTGAGAGAGTATTACTAAACTGAGAGAATATTACTAAACTGAGAGAGTAGTAGTAAACTGAGAGAGTATTACTAACCTGAGAGAAATTTACTAAACTGAGAGAATATTACTAAACTGAGAGATTAATACTCAACTGAGAGAGTGTTACTAAACTGAGAGAGTGTTACTAAACTGAGAGAATATTACTCAACGGAGAGAGTGTTACTAAACTGAGAGAATATTACTAAACTGAGAGAATATTACTAAACTGAGAGAATATTACTAAACTGAGAGAATATTACTAAACTGAGAGAATATTACTAAACTTAGAGAATATTACTAACCTGAGAGAGTATTACTAAACCGAGAGAGTATTACTTAACTGAGACAGTTTTACTAAACTGAGACAGTTTTACTAAACTGTGAGAGTATTACTAAACTGAGAGAGTATTACTAACTCGAGAGAGTATTACTAAACTGAGAGAATATTACTAAACTGAGAGAGTATTACTAAACTGAGAGAGTGTTACTAAACTGAGAGAGTATTACTAAACTCAGAGAATATTACTAAACTGAGAGAATATTACTCAACTGAGAGAGTATTACTAGACTGAGAGAGTATTACTCAACTGAGAGAGTATTACTAAACTGAGAGAGTGTTACTAAACTGAGAGAGTATTACTAAACTGAGAGAGTATTACTAAACTGAGAGAGTATTGCACAACGGAGAGATTATTACTCAACTGCTAGAGTATTACTAAACTGAGAGAGTATTACTAAACTGAGAGAATATTACTAAACTGAGAGAATATTACTAAACTGAGAGAGTATTACTAAATTGAGAGAGCTGAGAGAGTATTACTAAACTGAGAGAATATTACTGAACTGAGAGAATATTACTAAACTGAGAGAGTAGTAGTAAACTGAGAGAGTATTACTAAACTGAGAGAGTGTTACTAGACTGAGAGAGTATTACTAAACTGAGAGAATATTACTAAACTGAGAGAGTATTACTAAACTGAGAGAGCTGAGAGAATATTACTAAACTGAGAGAATATTACTAAACTGAGAGAGTATTACTAAACTGAGAGAGTATTACTTAACTGAGACAGTTTCACTAAACTGAGAGAGTGTTACTAGACTGAGAGAGTATTACTAAACTGAGAGAATAATACTAAACTGAGAGAATATTACTAAACTGAGAGAGCTGAGATAGTATTACTAGACTGAGAGAGTATTACTCAACTGAGAGAATATTACTCACCGGAGAGATTATTACTCAACTGAGAGAGTATTACTAAACGGAGAGAGTATTACTAAACTGAGAGAGTATTACTAAACTGAGAGAATATTACTAAACTGAGAGAATATTACTAAACTGAGAGAGTATTACTAAACTGAGAGAATATTACTAAACTGAGAGAGTATTACTAAACTGAGAGAGTATTACTTAACTGAGACAGTTTTACTAAACTGAGAGAGTGTTACTAGACTGAGAGAGTATTACTAAACTGAGAGAATATTACTAAACTGAGAGAATGTTACTAAACTGAGAGAATATTACTAAACTGAGAGAGTATTACTAAACTGAGAGAGTGTTACTAAACTGAGAGACTATTACTCAACGGAGAGAGTGTTACTAACCTGAGAGAATATTACTAAACTGAGAGAGTATTACTCAACTGAGAGAGCTGAGAGATTATTACTAAACTTAGAGAATATTACTAAACTGAGAGAGTAGTAGTAAACTGAGAGAGTATTACTAAACTCAGAGAATATTACTAAACTGAGAGAATATTACTCAACTGAGAGAGTATTACTAGACTGAGAGAGTATTACTCAACTGAGAGAGTATTACTCAACTGAGAGAGTGTTACTAAACTGAGAGAGTATTACTAAACTGAGAGAGTATTACTAAATTGAGAGAGTATTGCACAACGGAGAGATTATTACTCTACTGATAGAGTATTACTAAACTGAGAGAGTATTACTAAACTGAGAGAATATTACTAAACTGAGAGAATATTACTAAACTGAGAGAGTATTACTAAATTGAGAGAGCTGAGAGAGTATTACTAAACTGAGAGAATATTACTAAACTGAGAGAATATTACTAAACTGAGAGAGTAGTAGTAAACTGAGAGAGTATTACTAAACTGAGAGAGTGTTACTAGACTGAGAGAGTATTACTAAACTGAGAGAATATTACTAAACTGAGAGAGTATTACTAAACTGAGAGAGCTGAGAGAATATTACTAAACTGAGAGAATATTACTAAACTGAGAGAGTATTACTAAACTGAGAGAGTATTACTTAACTGAGACAGTTTCACTAAACTGAGAGAGTGTTACTAGACTGAGAGAGTATTACTAAACTGAGAGAATATTACTAAACTGAGAGAATATTACTAAACTGAGAGAGCTGAGATAGTATTACTAGACTGAGAGAGTATTACTCAACTGAGAGAATATTACTCACCGGAGAGATTATTACTCAACTGAGAGAGTATTACTAAACGGAGAGAGTATTACTAAACTGAGAGAGTGTTACTAAACTGAGAGAGCTGAAAGAGTATTACAAGACTGAGAGAGTTTTACTAAACTGAGAGAGTATTACTAAACTGAGAGAGTTTTACTAAACTGAGAGAGTATTACTAACCCGAGAGAGTATTACTAAACTGAGAGAGTATTACTAAACTGAGAGAATATTACTAAACTGTGAGAGTATTACTAAACTGAGAGAGTGTTACTAACTCGAGAGAGTATTACTAAACTGAGAGAATATTACTAAACTGATAGAGTATTACTAAACTGAGAGAGCTGAGAGAGTATTACTAGACTGAGAGAGTATTACTCAACTGAGAGAATATTACTCACCGGAGAGATTTTTACTCAATGGAGAGATTAATACTCAACTGGGAGAGTGTTACTAAACTGAGAGAGTATTACTAAACTGAGAGAGTATTACTAAACTGAGAGAGTGTTACTAAACTGAGAGAATATTACTCAACTGAGAGAGTATTACTAAACTGAGAGAGTATTACTCAACGGAGAGAGTGTTACTAAACTGAGAGAGTATTACTTAACTGAGACAGTTTTACTAAACTGAGAGAGTGTTACTAGACTGAGAGAGTATTACTAAACTGAGAGAATATTACTAAACTGAGAGAATGTTACTAAACTGAGAGAATATTACTAAACTGAGAGAGTATTACTAAACTGAGAGAGTGTTACTAAACTGAGAGACTATTACTCAACGGAGAGAGTGTTACTAAACTGAGAGAATATTACTAAACTGAGAGAGTATTACTCAACTGAGAGAGCTGAGAGATTATTACTAAACTTAGAGAATATTACTAAACTGAGAGAGTAGTAGTAAACTGAGAGAGTATTACTAAACTCAGAGAATATTACTAAACTGAGAGAATATTACTCAACTGAGAGAGTATTACTAAACTGAGAGAGTATTACTAAACTGAGAGAGCTGAGAGAATATTACTAAACTGAGAGAATATTACTAAACTGAGAGAGTATTACTAAACTGAGAGAGTATTACTTAACTGAGTCAGTTTCACTAAACTGAGAGAGTGTTACTAGACTGAGAGAGTATTACTAAACTGTGAGAGTATTACTAAACTGAGAAGGTATTACTAAACTGAGAGAATTTTACTAAACTGAGAGAGTATTACTAACCCGAGAGAGTATTACTAAACTGAGAGAATATTACTAAACTGAGAGAATATTACTAAACTGGAGAGAGATATTACTAAACTGAGAGAGCTGAGAGAATATTACTAAACTGAGAGAATATTACTAAACTGAGAGAATATTACTAAACTGAGAGAATATTACTAAACTGAGAGAGTATTACTAAACTGAGAGAGCTGAGAGAATATTACTAAACTGAGAGAATATTACTAAAATGGAAGAGTTTTACTAACCTGAGAGAGTATTGCTAACTCGAGAGAGTATTACTAAACTGAGAGAATATTACTAAACTGATAGTCCAGTAATACTCTCTCAGCTCTCTCAGTTTAGTAATACTCCGAGAGAGTATTACTCAACTGAGAGAATATTACTCACCTGAGAGATTATTACTCACCTGAG